>NW_027495012.1:0-301262 GCF_021521415.1 Bidens hawaiensis
ATGCGTGAGCGTACTTGATGCTTGAGCATGCTTGACGCTTGAGCATGCTTGCTGCTTGAGCATGCTTATTGCTTGAGCATGCTTGATGCTTGAGCATGCTTGCTGCTTGAGCATGCTTGATGCTTGGGCATGCTTATTGCTTGAGCATGCTTGATGCTTGAGCATGCTTGCTGCTTGAGCATGCTTATTGCTTGGGCATGTTTATTGCTTGAGCATGCTTGATGCTTGAGCATGCTTGCTGCTTGAGCATGCTTATTGCTTGAGCATGCTTGATGCTTGAGCATGCTTATTGCTTGGACATGCTTATTGCTTGAGCATGCTTGATGCTTGAGCATGCTTGCTGCTTGAGCATGCTTATTGCTTGAACATGCTTGATGCTTGAGCATGCTTGCTGCTTGAGCATGCTTATTGCTTGAGCATGCTTGATGCTTGAGCATGCTTGCTGCTTGAGCATGCTTGATGCTTGAGCATGCTTGCTGCTTGAGCATGCTTATTGCTTGAGCATGCTATGCCTTCATATCTGGGCGCGCGCGCGTGACCCGCTGAGGCGCAGAGTAATCGCCTGGGCGCGCGCGCGACCCGCTGTGGCGCAGAGTAATCGCCTGGGCGCGCTCGCGCGCTGTGGCGCAGAGTAATTGCCTGGGCGCGCGCGCGCGACCTGCTGAGGCGCAGAGTAATTGCCTAGGCGCGGCGCGCGACCCGCTGAGGCGCAGAGTAATTGCCTGGGCGCGCGCGCGACCCGCTGTGGCGCAGAGTAATTGCCTGGGCGCGCGCGCGCGACCCGCTGAGGCGCAGAGTAATTGCCTTGGCGCGCGCGCGACCCAAAGGTTCTGAATATCCACATCAGGTAGGTTTTATGTAAAACCAACAGATCTGATAGGGTTTATAAACCTATGAATATGAGGTGTGGCTGCTGCTCGGACGAACCCAGATCTGAAAACCCAGATCTGAGGGTTTTCCCCAAAAGCTCGTTGTTTTCTTCCTGTTTCTTCCAGATATGGAAGTATTTTCCAGATCTGAAAACACAGATCTAAGGATTTCCCCCAAAAGCTTGGTGGTTTCCTCCTGCATCTTCCAGATCTGGAAGTATTTTCCAGATCTGAAAACATAGATCTAAGGGTTTCCCCCAAAAGCTTGGTGGTTCTTCCTGAGATTTTGATGAACGGATCGGAGGGCCGAGAAGAGAGGCCAGTGTGGTTCATTGCCGTCCCACGGATGGCGCCAATGTCGAAGCACGAAATGGAATCTGACCTGACCCATGACGGAGCTTCCACGGATTTCGAGATGAATGAACCGCATCCTGGTCTGCTGATCCTCTCCTCCGGCTGCTCGCGATCTGCAGTGGCGTTTTGGGGGTGTGGAGGTGACCGCTAAGATGATCTTGAAGATCTCTTGTTCACAGACACAAAAACTGGTGGTGGCACCTACTGAGCATGACCCCATGATAAGGAGGTGAAGACCTCCTTATATAGAGTCTCATGGCCACCATCATGATACCCTAATGGGCCTAGCCCAATTAGGGCTACCTCCACAAACCCCTACAGTAAGAAAGTCGGTGCAACAAAGACGAGTGTGACAATGTGTAATTTACATTGCATGCGTTTATGTGGCTGCCGAATATTAATAGAAATAAAACTAAACTAGATTTAGCTAGTTATTAGCCCATAAGTTTGAACTATGTGGGAGCACGAAAGTATTAGAAGAACGTTTAATTTCTTGAGATTTTATTTTTATCAAATATAAGAGAACGTATCGGGTTATGGGACCGAAAATAAGAAGATGAATGGCTTAGGCGGGATTTTAATAGTCAGAATCAACCATAATATGACACGTATACACAATTATTTTTTTATATAAGGAGATACTATCACGAGGGTTATGAGCATTAAATCTGAGTATTAAACATAACCATATAATTGGCGGACGCGAACGACAACAAGGTGAATTCACCTGTGGTGGGACCGACACGGGTTGAAGGGTTTGGTCCAGTCAGCGTCACGTGACACAATATAATTGGATGAATTCAGAATCCGACTTCAACGACCACACATAGTCTTATAAATATAAACAAGTGTTTATTACCGGTGAGATGCGTAAAGAAAAGAGGAGAAGAAAGCTTTCAAAATGCTTTGTTTATGGCCTTTTTTTAACATGTGATCAATCACAGTAACAAAACCTATTATCTTGTTACTTTTTCTATTCACCTATTAACTATAGCTACATATAGTACTTTTCATCGTGCCAATGACTAGTTATCGATAGTCAAACTTAATAGATTTATTTCTGTTTATTAATTAACTAGCTTTACAACCCTTAATACACATAATGATTCAAATAACAAAATAATAAATAAAGTTTATAATGAACAAAAGAATCAAAAGTAGTCACACTCATTTCAGTTCACAACCGTAGTGGATAAGATTTAAGTAACAAACCTTTTAATGATGATATTGTTGGAAAATATGGTGAATGGATACTTGATGGTTTTATTAACTATGACTCTTCAAGTTGTGAATTGAAGACTAAACTCTTAATTGATGTTTTATGTATCTTAACTAGAGTATTTATGTCAAATTATTAGAGGTTTAAATTCTAATATTAAGTTTTTAATTAATAAAAGACTTTTCATCCATGCATGGCTCCATATAAAGGTTCTTTTGTATCTCATTCATAAGAGAGAAAAAGAATTCTTGGAGAAGTGAGAACACTTGAAGACCCCATATGTGGAAACCTATAGAGAGGAGTACTCTCTACTCGTTTCGATCACCATCTTATTCAACCTTATTTCTTTCCAATAACACCACTTTACTTAATGCAATCTCGGGTGCGAGTGCCATCTCCGGCAGTACACACTGTTCCGGTTGTTGTACCTTGGGAAATAGAGACCCGAAATCTGTTTTGAGGGAAGCGTATTGAATACGTGCCTCAACCAACGCTCAATATATATTATTATGTTCATTGTTTGTTGTAGTCAATGGAGTTGGGTCAAGAACAAGAATCCGTAGCCACACCAAGGAAAACTAAGACGAACGTGAAGATACTCAACGGGTGGAAGACTCGAGTCCAAAGACATCGACATGAATCTTTATATCTATATGAATTGTTCTTTATATTTATTTTGTTTTTGGGTTTGCACACGGTATTTCCATTATATAACGAGAGTATCGTTATATTAATTTTATTTTAAATAAAAAATGAACCTATGTCCTACAGATATATCTTGTTGCTATTGTGACGTCAAGAAGGTTCCACCTAATCACAATCAGTGTTGTGTTGATGACGAACCATAGACTACGGTATAAGCGTGGCCTTTCTTACATGTACAACCGTTGGTTTCATAGCTGCAGATTCTAAAACCACCACAATTGGATGAACGGCTTTCTCATTTTCTGGTCCCTGCAAGAAGACACGACAACATGTGAAATGAAAGTGTTATTGTCTGAAAGTATAAAATGTGATATGAAGGTCACATTGTCTATCACAGTGATGCTTTTCAAGACAAACTGTTGAACCGTTCCATGGGAGGAAATTTGATCATCAAACTGGAGAAGTACGTGGTCATTCGTTACAACAGTGGAAAAAGGATCAGATTCTTTGATAAACACAAACTTATGTGGCTGGGAAGGAAAGATCTGTGCAAGCTCCTAAAGTCACCACTGAAAGATGTTGAGACACAGGACCACGGTTTTCTCTACACCAAAATCATCAAGACCTTCAATCGTTTCGTCATTCTAATCCTGGAAAACAGACTGCATGATGGGAGAATCTCATTCTCCTATGAGATTGACTAAGGCAAAGCTAGAGACAAGATCTAACATTAATACTAAAGCCTAGAGGGAGATTGTTAGGTCCTATCTTTGTCAATTATTTTGATTAGGCTTTTATATTTTTTGATATAATTCTAATAGTGTTATTTGTTTGCTCTTGTGTAGTTTGGTTGTATTTGGGACAGACTTTGTATTTTCCTAAGTTAGGTCGGTTCATATGAGATGTAACCTAGGTGTGGAGTATAAATACTATGTCATACTCCACACACTAGACAAGCTCTTAGAAAATACTCTTTCTTCTTCTACTCTTTCTTTCTCTCATATTGTGTGTGTATTTCTTGATCTGAGATCCGAATATTCATGGTGATTTTCGCTCACCAATTCTACGAATTGATCTAGGATTAGTTGACAGATCAATAATGAGACCTACAAAACCAAATGAGGTATACGCATATATATTATACATACTTGGAGTATTACACTTCAACGAAAATGTGGTAAAAAATCAAATCCTTGGAATTATTTGTCTTACACATGAGGGTTTTGAGATGTAACGTCATCAAGTCCTTTATAAAGTTGTCATAAACATTAGAAAACTACCCCTCACATGACTAGATTTCACGATAAAAGATAACTGAGTTAGGATGAAAGGACATAACGTGATCAGTGGCGAACTTACTCCTACCGGACAGGGTCAGCCGACCTTGTGAAAAAAATATAAATAGTGCTATTATAGTGTTAAAATGCTAACCGACCCTTGTGAAATTTTAACACCAATCCCTGTGAAATTTCGAAATCTGATGGATGATAAAAGAAAAGTAGAATAAAGAATAAAGCATGACCGGAAATTGTTTCTCTGGCTTGTGCAGCTATGAAATTTCGAAATCTAATAGATGATAAAAGAAAAGTAGAATAAAGAATATAGCATGATCGGAAATTGTTTCTCCAGCTTATGCAACTGTGATTTCTGGTGTTATTTAACACATAAAGATGGAAGTGAAAGATGACATGTACCCTATTTGCCTAGTTGATTTTAATTAAATGGGTTTTTTATAGTTTACTTTTTGGACTTCAAGTGTTTCAAGAAGGCATGGAGGCTTTATTTGAAAAGTTTAGCCATCAAATACATGTAAACGTAAAAAAAACAAAAAAAATAAATGAAACCTCCAACTATAATTTATTTAGTCATTATATGTTTAATTTTGTATTAAACCATATAAATTCTTTTGATTCTCTATTGTTTTATTTAATTGTATTTCTTACTTTTGTGCAAAAAACCTCAAAACATATATTGATCGGTGTAAATGTCTAGCCTAGATTAACAATAATCGGTCAAGTGATTGTATATCAACAAAAAAAATATATATATATAATATACATTTATACAAGTAGAAATTATTTTATATTATATATATATATATTTATATGACCTGACCGGAACAACTAAACTGAGCCTAAGAAAATTATATATGGATTTAAACCGACCCGAACGACTGAACCGAAAACGATGATATCGATGCAAAAAATTTCCGACCCTGTGAGAAAAGTTTCTGAATCCGTCACTGAACGTGATACATATTTTATACCTAAAGGATGTTCTTTGGCCGATGACATACTTTAAGTAATCTTACCAACATGATCGCCATTTGGACATAAATCCTAACTTTCCTATATGTGTTGAAAAATGTAGGCCGGTCCGACTAAATTAACGCGCCAACTAAGTTATGACCCTTAAGAGTTGTACATTGGGCAACGAACAATAAACACGCTTAACCTGCTTAACCGATAATGACAAACAATTAACTGAGCAGATTATGTTTATATGGTTATCTGGTCTAATTATAGACATACTTGTAAAACGGATTTTTATATTTATACTAAGGGTATGTTTGGCAAAGAACTTTTAAGAGTTTTTAGGAGCTTTAAGTTACAAGCTTTTAAGAAAAAACTTATATTTATTGAAAAGTCTTGTTTGGTTAGAGTAGCTTTAAGCTTTTAGGTTATGAGAAAAAGCTTAAAACTAAAAGCTCCCACTATTAGAGTTTAAAAAAACTACAAGCTTTTAGTGTTTCAAATTTTACAATTTCGGTACTTGAACTTCAATCACCTTTTGTTATTTCATATAATAATTACATATTTAACTCTTATTCAAAACCAACTACCCTCATGAATTTTTAAAAGACCATAACTTTTTCACACGTTAATATTTTTCTAAAAAAATTACATCATAAAAACGAGTATTTTAATCTCTTTAATTTGAGTATCATATTGTTATACTTCTTTAACTTTAAAAAATTAACACATTATGTGATTATTGGTCAGGATCGGCAACAAGTTGAGTCAGGCAAGCCCGGGTCATGTGTAAGACCAAATTAGGGTCGAAACGAGTCGATGCAAAAAGGGCTAATTTAGTTTGGTTCATGTTGGTACGGTTTTGAGTCGAAAGGGGTGAACTCAGAATAGGTTTTGGATTAGAACGATGCACCTCGCGAGCACTCAGCTAGTTTTATTAAAAGCTCCAGCTACTCTACCAAACACCTAATATTTCTATAAAGCTACAGCTACCAGCTTCCAGTCACCAGCTTCCAGCTACAGCTACCAGCTAGTTTTGCCAAACATACCCAAAATATAAATAATAAGCAGTACCGCTTATTTACTAATTAAACATAGTCCGGGCTTTAAACAAAAGTAGGAATGAGTTGAAATTTGGGCCCGGTTAGAATTTATTATTGATAACCTAAGATTTTGTATACAATTTTAATATATAATAATAATACCCTAGCTAGGTATTCTTGGTGAACAATAGGTAAAAGAAAGTGAGCCGGCAGACATTTTACAAACTCCAACAATCTTGGAGCAAAAGAAAAGGCGAGCCGACCAAAGTCCTCGTAACAACCTTTTCATCTTGCGCCATCATGCCAGAGATTGTTATCTTGAGAAATAGTAATCATCCTAATATTATTCGTCTGCATGACATGATCAAAGTTATTTTCGTCATTTCTATTATTAGGATAATTTGTTTTAGGGTTTTAAAAATAATATGCTAAAGCCGGGGGAAAACACGTTTGTGTTGACCTCACAAGGGTATCTCCCTTAGCTGGTTTGAGGGATAATGGTTTTGTAGCTGGGCAAGCAATGAAAATGGCTGAAACGAAGGAGGTGGAGAAACATGCTAAAGCCTGCGAAGAGAACCAACATGTTTCTGTCCCTCTGGCTTTTGATACCTTTGGCTCCTTGGCACCGGAAGCTATCCGTTTCCTAACCAGGGTCCAACGGATTGTGCATAGCAATGTGTCGACTCCAAAGCGACAGGGGTATGTCTTTAGCAGGTTAGGGTTTGGAATTCAGAAATGGGTGGCGGCGCAGCTTGTTGCCCGCCTACCTGCTATGTTGATGTAACATCTATGTTTCTATATAACGAAAGAAGTTATATTTACTAAAAAAAATAAAAAATAATATATGTATTTGAAATTGTGTGAAATTAGGAGCCTAGAAAGATACATCTGGTATTGGAGTAGTATTGTAAAGGAGGTGACTTGTCTATGTTTATTCAAAGGCGTCAAGATCGGATTTCGAAATCGACATCTGTGCACTTCATGCAGCAGTTAGGTATCTGTCAAGAGTATTTTGTTATTGTTTTGTTTTTTTCCATGTTATTGGTATTGGTGACTAGTGAGTGATTTGAGTTGAGTATGAGTGCTTGTTTTGTAGCAGCTGGTTTGAAAGTGCTTCGTGATAATCAGATTATACATCGAGACCTGAAACCGCAAGTTGGCGTTGGTTTATTATTTGCATCATTTTTATGTTATTTTTAAATGCATGGTCACATATATGTAGAATAATGAAAACCCGTAAGGTAAAGTGTAATGTATTAATCAACTATATATAGGAGTACAATAAGATAAATACAATCTTCTAATTAAGGTAACACTATAATACTAAAAATTTAATAATATATTCTATAATATTCTCTAATATTCTGCTCCCGCAGTCAGAGCGGTAGGAAATCGGACGCTCAGACTGGAGCGTAAAGCTTGTGAAGATACACGTTCGGATGTCACGTAGAGCAGGAACTCGATCGTTTGTAGGATCTAAGAAGATCGACGGCGTCTTGACCGTGGTCAGGCGGCTAGGGATGATGACAAAAGCTTCTACTGCAACGGTATGAGCTATAATTGAGTCGGCCGAAGCAACGACTTGACAACCCATTGTGGCAATTTGTTTCTTACGAAGAATAAAACTAAATAAATAAAAACTAAAAACAAATATAAGTAAAAATTTCAATAGTTATAAACAAAACCTCTATGTTTCTGTCTCGCTCGTTCTTATTATTTTTAGAAATAATAATAAATAAATAAAACTAATAACTTTAAAACAGAAAAGGATAGATAGTAAAAGAAGGAAAACGAAAGAATATTGAAAGAAAAAACAAATAAAGATTAAATAAGAAAACTGGCCGGGTTCTACTCGTAATTGAACGGGATGAAAACCGGTGGCAGCGGTATCGTTTACTTTAGCCCGAAGGCATGTAAATATGATATAGAACAGCAACAAGAAGTAAAGAGTCGAGAGAGGGTGAAAACAAATATATCAAAAGAAGGAAAAAAAAATAAAGATCACATAATTCAAAATTGGTTCACCATGTTTGAAAAGTGATTATGCATTACACCCGCAACCGAAAAACAAAATTGGGTAGTTGGCGACGCTTGAGGAAGCGGTGGCGCGTAGAACGTAGTCAACTATATATTGTGTGTATAAACGTCCCCGAGGCAGGACGCGATTGAGAAGAAGAGAAAAACAAGCCAGAACCTTAAGGCTGTGATACCATGTAGAATAATGAAAACCCCGTAAGATGTAATGTATTATTAATCAACTATATATAGGAGTACAATAAGATAAATACAATGAAACATAATCAAATACAATCTCCTATTTAAGATAACACTATAATACTAAAACTCTAATAATATATTCTATAATATTCTCTAATAATATAGTTATAACTTCGTTGATGAGGTTTAATAATCTTAAATAAGTTGGAATTGTGAGTTAGTTAACTAATTTGCCTAGGAATCTTGATAACTTTTAGGATCATAACAACCTATGACGTCTGCTGGTGCACATATAAATTTTACCTTCACTATTTATGTTTATTTATTGTATATCTTATGTGTTGAGCAGGATATTCTACTGGTCTACAAATGATGACAATTCAATATTAAAGATTGCAGATTTTGGCTTTCCAAGGTAAAATTATTTCAGCATTATATATCACTCTGAGTCAATGAGTCATGCTCTTTTGCACAGTCGCTTCAAAACATCATGAAAGCAACAGATCGAGTTGCAGTTTCCTTAAGTCCTGAGTGCATTGATCTTTCATAACAAAGTCTTTTAATAATTCAAATCTTGCAGTTTAATCTGTCAATTCGATTACCCATATCAGTCGAACCCAATTTGCAAGTTCAAAGTATCTAAAAACAACCAACCACATAAAAGATAGACCACATATTAAAAGACAAATTAACACACCAAGACCCGCCATCCAAACATGTACAAAAGTGAACAAACTCAAATACTCAACAAATAATAAAACCAAAATATAGTTTTCCAATATATAGTACATGCAATAACGATAAAAATTAATTTCCGATCTTCTCTGACTTCAAGCCTTTCTCTCTAACCAAATTATTGTGTATCCTATGCCCCCTAACTTGAGGTATAAATTGAGATACATAACTTTCGTTTTCTATGTTTCTCAAACTAAGCGCAAATGCCATAGGTTCAGCTACACTACTAAAGATTAGAGTTGAATATCATATGCATGAAATGAAGAAAATAATCAAAATTCGATAACAACCAAAAGGGGGTATCTCACTAAACTCGTGCAGTTTCCGATCATCAAATTAACAAATTAAATAAATCATGTCATTTCATCAAAACAAATTGAATAACAACTTTTTGTACTATCATTTCATCATACAACTTCACCGTACAACAACATGATTTTCATCTAGCACCTGTTGGGCACAAAAAACGCAAAAAAAAAAAAAACAAATAAGGTAAGATAAGCAAGGTGATGTGTTGAAGACGAAATTAGGTTAAGAAAATAAATAAAAATATTCCTCAAAAAGACATAAAATACCTGGATTCAACGATAACAAATCAAAAATCGAAATGTGAAGCAATGGCAAAAACCCAATAGACGTTAGACAAATTGAATGTTACGTGAAAGTTTAAAATTTGTTAGCTAAATTTGAAAACAATGAACAACTGTAAGAAGGGAGAACCATAGCGATTATGAATTCCGAACCGGAGAGTGTTGGAGATAGCTGTGGTAATGCTTTTACAAAGTTCAAACCAGTCCCATTGTCTTCCTCCAGTTCTCAAAGTCTCCTATTTCCTGTTGAATCAGATTGTCTTATTCATCCTGTTTTATCCCTGGCAAAAATTTTATAATTTCATCACATATAATCTAAAGGGTTATGTGAACCTTTACAACCAGCTTGAATAACCCCAAACTCCATACCAATAACAACTTTTAAAGCTTAACAAATAATGTCTTCAGGTATATATGGTTCCAACAAATATATTGCCATATGATCAAACAGTGAATAAAACTATGTGAAATTATGAACTGTAAATCAACTTTCGAAGGAAAAACCTTTTGCATAAAAAAGTTTAGATGGTACCAAATTTCATTTGTTACATAAGATCAATACTTTATTAAAGTTATATTTGTGTCCCTATCATGGTCTGTTCTAGTGTTCTTATTCTTTACAGACTCCATATAATTTTCATAGCTCAATTAGAGCATTCCCAGCCCATTTCCTATCATGGCTCGAATTTAGTTTACATGTGTATGTAGCATTCCTAATAATATATCTTGTAAAACACCAGTTACAAAAGGTTGAGGTTTCTACATTACATATATGATTAGATGAATATAAAACAAATGATTTATTCACTTTGAGCTTTACACGATCAGTAAGCGGCAATTCCTTTCAACAGTTGACTTTTTCAAGTCAAACTATGAATCTTGGACCTGCAAATTTGACTCTTAATACTCAAACTTCCGATGCAATATCAAACAATTACCGATAACGCCCTTGTGTAACTTTATTTAACTTTTAACACCTGTTGAAACCGAATTCTACAAATTAACCAAACTGCCATTTGAAAATTGATCACACTAAATGTACAAAAACTACTCTCAGTTTTGAATATCATTTCACAATTTGGATAACTAATTCACTTGGCAAACACCCCAAAATACCCTCTGCATCTTTATATGTAATTTTGAAACTTTAAGGGGTCCATACCAATTGTAAAATCAATTCTTAATATAATGCAATTGAGTAAACTCTAGATTCCTAAAATATCCCTTTAGTAAATAACTTTCAGTGACAATCTATAGATGATTTATAAAAATGTCTTTGAAGATGAAGTAATACTTTTTTTTCAAAATTTCTTAATTTATGATTTTAAAATAAATTTTTAAAATTTAAACATATGTTGTGTTAAAAATTAGAGGAAATAAAGTTTTGAAATAAAAATCATGATGGCCTTCCAATTGTTCAGTTGGAGTGTATGGCATGATTTTCAGTTTCGTGTCAAATGTCCAGGTTCATGTCAAGCTAGACTTGCCGACCCACGTACACGAACTGTTTGACACCCGACAGATTCCACAATATTGACAACATTGTTAGGTATCAAATAGTAGAGGGACTAAAGTGTAAATAACTAATAGTTTAGGGTTATATCCGTAATCTGTTTGTATACATATACGGGATCTGTTGGATAGAAGAGTATCGATGAATTGAGTTTACTTCTTCTTCTCTTAGTTTCTTCTTCTCTTTATCGATCTTCGCTTGATTACCTATTGTATCTTAACAATGGTATCAGAGCTTTCTTTCCTCTCGACCTTGGGTTAGGGTTCAGATTTCTACAGCAACCATCAGAGTTAGGGCGTTAAACGGATCTGTTACATAAGCAACGATCAAGAAGCAACGGTGAACAAAAGATCAGCAACAATTTAATTGAACAATTGGGCCGGAATTTCAAGTAGCTACAACGATTCTCTTCCATTAATGTGGTGATTCAATTGACGACTCAAGAATCGTATTTGAGGAATTAGGTTTACAACGGTCATTCCATTGCAAACGAGATTCAACAGAAACAACAAATCAAGAAAGATTACATGGAATTTTCATTGGACGATATTATGGTACTGAGCCAACAAGGTACTGTTAAAGAATATTGTGATGAATTCCAATTTCTATACGACCAGGTTAAAACTTTTGAAGAAATTTGTGAATATTATGCTATATACCTCTTTATGGATGGTCTTGAACCAGAAATAAGAGATGTTTTCACACATTGAAAGACGCCATTTCATTGGCTTTAAAATTGGATGCAAATGAATTGAAAGATTCATTTTCTCCTTATGATCCAAATTCTTCTTTATATGATGCCTTCAAGGTATTTGATGTTAATGATTCATTGGAGAATAGAAGGGTAATTGATAATGAGGTTTTAAGAGAAACTGAAAATGATAATAAGAGTGCATCCAAGGTGTTTGATAAAATGCCTAGTAGGTTTGAAAATGAAATTGATTCTTTAATTCAAGATTGTAGTATTCAGGATTTGTTTGATGGTGAAAATTTAAAAGGAAGTAAAAAAGATAGTCAAATGACTGAGAATGTGGGAAGTGAAACGAATTTTAAAATGGATGAGAGTATTGGAATTGAAGGTAATATAGTTGAATCCGTTGAGGGTGATGTAATTCTCATCAATTCCAATGACAAACTGAAAGGTAGTTCCACTGTACTCTCTCGATTTCATGCTATGAGCTGGATCAACAAATCTAGTTGTGAATTCCTTCATGATTTGAGTAGCACACACAAGACATATATAACAAAATTCAGGTAAGGTGATGTTGAATTTTGGTGATATCCTTAAATTTGGTTTTTCATTTGAGTTGTCTAGATATCAAGAACCTCCTGATTTGTTAACTGCAGAAGAGATAGAGTACCCCTTTGAGGTGTTTGTTAAGATGCTTAAACGGTTTAAGAGTGAAATATGTAAGTTTGAGTTGGTAAGTGTTGAAAAGTTTGAATGGAAACCGGGTTGGAAGTATATGTCAAAGATGAGTAGTTTGCTCACAGCATGTTTGCTTCTTTCTTTCATTTGGTTTTTTCTCTTACATAATGCATACACGGGTCTTAATGGTTCGTGTTTAAAATCATTTGAAAGATACATGAACTGCGTTTTCAAAGATTAATTTCTTATTCGTGGTGCTCGGTTTGGTTGTTATGGTGCTGAGTTTTGGACTGCTAAGACAAACAAATGTATTGTTTTTAGTCGCGTGGCTGGTAATTTTCATGGTTGTAGTCTAAAGGATGGTTTTAATCAGCCTAATAATAGTACAACAAGTGTGTCCAACAGGTTGCAGCGGTACATTGAACCTTTGCAGAATGAGGCTAAAGATGGACAGCAAAGTAATGCTTAATGCGGTCATGTTGTTAAGCCTGATTATGTTGTTGAATCTTTGGTTGATGTTGGTTCTTTTAGGCAACCGGGTGTTAAGCATAATTTTGGTGCAAGAATTGTTAAGCAGAGGGCTGGTATAGATATTAATGGTGGTTATTTTCAGATGGGTTCACCACCAAATTTGAAGTGCCGTATTGATTTTAATGGTTCAGTTATACTTGAAGAACTTTATGTCATTAATGAATCATTGTTACAAATCTTAAGCAATCATTGGAATGAAGAATTCCATGTGTACCATGAAACAGTGCACACATTCTCCACTGTTGACTCAAGATTGAAGCAAAACAAGATGGGGTTAAAGATGGATTTATCCTTAATGGAGCATTATGTAAAGCATTCTGTTATGGTTGGAGAGTCAAATTTGAACAAAGTCAAAAAGAGGTATATTGAGGAATTCTTGTGTGGAACATACACATCTGCAAATAAATTGGATTGTCTTTTGTTTGATAAAAAGTCATGGAATAATTATGAGATCTTGCAGTTGGCTCTTATTAGTTGGAAGTCCAAATTAGATTGGTTGGAAATTTTGAAAATTAGTTCACCAAGAATAAAGGTCAATTTTGCTATGGCAATTGGTAAAACAAAAAATCTAGGAAGAGTTGTGATCATGATGATGGAGTATGGATACACACTTGGTTATGTGAAGGAATCTCGTTCAGATAATGTTGAAGAAGACTTTGCACAGTTTGGATTTGATAGTTTTTATTAGATTTTTTTTCCTCATATGTTGATTTTTTAGGACAAAAATGTTTTAAGGGGGGAGTAATGTTAGGTATCAAATAGTAGAGGGACTAAAGTGTAAATAACTAATAGTTTAGGGTATCCGTAATATGTTTGTATACATATACGGGATCTGTTGGATAGACGAGTATCGGTGAATTGAGTTTACTTCTTCTTCCTTAGTTTCTTCTTCTCTTAGTTTCTTCTTCTCTTTATCGATCTTCGCTTGATTACCTATTGTATCTTAACAAACATGCGTCATACATTCAATAGAAAAAGGTAACATTGTGCAAAGGCTTACTTATTGATCCACCTTGTAGTTAAACAAAAGAGACTTGGCACTTGCTATTACTTGATGAATATTGCTTGATGAATACATATTTTTTTCCTTTTGCTTACGCCACTGCCATCCCTCTCCATATTTTCAAGGCCCGAACTCTTGGCTTAACTTTTTCTTATTTTGTGCAATACGGGCTTCTTCACAAAGACCTGCTTGATATATCTCCAATGTTGATGGCATCTTCTTTAGCTTTAAGCCCAAAAGACCTTGTTCGTTAAGCGGGTTGTATTTAGAGTGTGAGACTAGGGATTCGTTGTTCCGCTAAGCGGGTTGTACCAGAACGATGAATCCATTGTCTCAGACTTTGAATACAACCAGCTTGATGAGCCATATCTTTTGGATTAAAAGCTGAAGAAGACGCTGTCAACATTAGAGCTATATCAAGCACGTCTTTGTGAAGAAGCCCGCATTGCGCAAAGGAAGAAAAAAGCTAAACCAAGAGCCCGGGCCCGATGCCCGTTGATATAAAAAAATCATCCAAGTTTCCAGCTCTACCTTTAAGGATTAGGATTTGAAAACTGGGAGGTACACAATCTTTTACAATTTTCATATTGTTTTGTGTATTGGATTGGGAAATGGGAGGCACACAATCTTTTACACTTTGCGTATTTTTTTGTGTAGTGAAGTTGGTTCTAACCTATTTTACTTGTTAGCGGGATGATATGGGTTATCCAAGATCATTTGAAGTTCATAATAGTTGTACTAAAACATACTGATATAGATGTTTCAATCATATTTGTGACCAATTCAGAATTATACATATATATATTTATATATATACACACACACATATATATATTATAGGTAAATGATCCAATACAAGAATTCCTTATCCAACATTACGTACGCGACATTATAGAGCGTTGATTTAAAAAAACATGCTAACCCTAAAATCACAACTATGCAAAATGTTCGTCGTCCACCACCTCTTCCGTCACGCCAAAGTCCAGCACCAATTCTCGTAGTCTTAGTACGTGGCTATGACAATTAAAATTCTGATCGACTTGATCATGGCAACTAGCGAGAAGGTTTCATCATAGCCGATACCCTGAGTTTGAGTAAAACCTTTCGTGACTAGTTGTGCTTTATATGTATGTTCAATTCCATACATGTGGATTTTTCTATTGAAAATCCACTTGCTCCCTATTTACCGACACTTGAGGGGTAGCTCAACCAAGTTCCAGACTTTGATTTTCAAGAATAGATTGCATCTCGACGTTCATGACTTTTTTCCATTTCTCTGATTCTGGATCCAAGAGATCAGATTTGTAGTTAGCATGTTCGTCATTAGACTCAGCTACTAATAGGACTTCGGGACCATTTAGATGTCATGGGCATTTTTCACGTTCTTTGGTCTTTGTGAATCCTACTACCTCTACGAACGCTCGTGTTTGTGTATGATTTTTCATCAACAACTTGTTGATCGGATGTTTCGACTTCCTCAGCAGTTGTTTGTGGTCTTTGAAATTCTTCAAGATCGGCAATATTATTTCCAGTTCCTCGTTCGAGAATGAAATTCTCGAGGAAGTGAATATTCATTTTAATAGAAACCATTTTTGAATCAGGATGGTAAAAAATATGTTCGCTTCGGTTATAGTATCCGAAGAAAACAAGTTTTACGCCGCGATGATCGAGCTTGTAATCAGAATCGCTTGTGACATATTTATCACATCTCCATACTCTTAGGTCAGACAAATTAGGTTTACTCGTTTTGTTTACCTATTTAGTTGGAGCTAGATTGACAATTCGGACCGCAGTCAAAATAGAAAAACACCAAAAGGAATGAGGAATGTTAATCCTACACATTATCAATCGGACCACGTTTTGGCAGGGTTCTATTTCTCCTCCCGCTCACGCAATTTTGTTCGGGTGTGCCGAGTGGAGTGAGATGTGAAACAATTTCACGATCTTTCAGATGATTGATAAACTCAAAGCTGAGATATTCTCCACCTCGATATGATCGAATTATTTTAATCATTATACCGAGTTAGTTTTTCACTTCCTTTGAAACTCTTTGAACTTTTCAAAAGTTTCATGCTTGTGTTTCATAAGATAGACATAAGCATATCAACTATAATCGTCAATAGAAGAAACAAATTATCTTTGATGATTTCTAGGCATTGTTTTAAAAGGACCACATACATCAATATGAATGAGTCCTAGCAGATCCTTAGCTCGTTAATATGGGTGAAGGAGTCCTCGGAGAGTTTGCCAGCTAAGCAAGATTCGCAATTAGGAATGGAGTCTGGTTTTGTGGATTCAAGAATACCTTCGGATTGGAGTCTCTTAACTCGTGCCTTGCTTATGTGGTCAATTCGTCAATGCCATAAAAGTGAATCATTGATGCCAGATCTGATACATTTAGAAACATTATATATGTTATTCTTTGTTTGTACATAATCTCATAAGTACCATTTAGAGGTTTAGTCTAGAAATAATAGACATCATTCAAGTAAGCAGAAATAGCAATACCATTAAAACTATACTTAAATCCTTGTTCAAAAAGTAAAGTAACTGAAATAATGTTTCTAGCCAAACCAGGTTCAAACAAACAGTTATTTAAAGTAGCTACAAGGTCATATGAACACGAAAAACGAAATGTGTCAGTTGCAAGAACTAATACTCTCTTTCCATCAGCAACGATGAGCTCCATGTTGACTTGTTTCAGCTTCTTCCAATTTTCAGGTTCCTGCAAGACATTAATGGTGTAGTAACCTCATCCGGTATCAAATACCATGTGTTGTTAAAAACAGTGAAACGTTCAATAACGTAAATAGAAATCAGCCATTTTGAGCATACCATGAAGCTTCGGCAGTGTCTTCATCCAGGCATTCATATTGAAATTCATTATAAACTGGTCGTAGGAGAAAGGGATAGAGTTCAAGATGAAATCCGCTAACATTTCATCCGACATAAGATAATCAAGTTTGTTTAACTGGTCAATGTACCATTTCATCTTAATGGCATGCGCACTAACAGAGGATCCTTGTTTCATAATGCAGTTTATAAGCTGTTTCATGGTGTTGAAACGCTCTTGTTTCTGGAACATGCCCTTGAGTTGC
Source organism: Bidens hawaiensis (assembly GCF_021521415.1). Lineage (NCBI taxonomy): Eukaryota > Viridiplantae > Streptophyta > Magnoliopsida > Asterales > Asteraceae > Bidens > Bidens hawaiensis. Next base: position 17,439 of record NW_027495012.1, read on the forward strand.
TCAAGCATTTCATAGGCACCTACATCATCCAAGTCCTTAGCTAGATCGGAAGACAACATAATGCAGGCTACCTCAACAACATCCTCATTATGTTTTTGAAGAGTTTTTCTGGCAGCAGTTGTACTATTTGGGAACTGTTCCATCGAGAATGTAGAGCTTCTTCGCCATTTTGAGAACAAGTCTCAAATTGCGGTACCATTCGGGATAGTTGGTTCCAATAAACTTTTCTTTCTCAAGGATTAACTTGAGAACGAATGAGAAGTTTTTAGAAGACATCTGTTTAAATAAGCAAAAGATAAATTATTAGTAAGATGTGCATAGATGAGCCTAAGCGTATCTAACTTAACAAAAGTTGTCTTAAAAGGCCTCATACCTGAGAGTTGTGTTTTACACAATTGGCAATCTTTGTTAGCCTATCTACAACTTACTGACGCTATAAAGTTTTCGTTGACACGTCCGGCCCTTCCGCACGTACCTGTACTAGGGAGACTATTACTTTACTTTCATGTTACGTGCCACATCCTTCTTGAGACCAAGGTGGGCATAGATGAGGCTAAATGTATCTAACTAGACAAGAGTTGTCATAAAAGGCCTCATACCCGAGAGTTGTGTTTTAACATAATTGCCAATTGTTGTCAGCCTGCCTACCACTTACTCACGTTGTGTGTCACAGCCACCATTACTAACTTATATAGCCAGATTCTTGAATTCATATTCCTATTCTATTCATGTAATTGGGTCATTAATAAAAGGAACTAAATCATTGAAAATACTAATAAGTTATCTTTTGATTATTTAAACAGATGTCTTCTAAAAACTCCTCATTCGTTCTCAAGTCAATCCTTGAGAAAGAAAGTTTAATGGAACCAACTTTCTTGAATGGTACCGCAATCTGAGACTTGTTCTCAAAATGGCAAAGAAGCTCTACATTCTCGATGGACCAGTTCCTACCGAGCCTGAAAATGGTACCACTGCTTCCAGAAAAACTCTTCAAAAACATAATGAGGATGCCATTGAGGTAGCCTGCATTATGCTGTCTTCCAATCTAGCTAAGGACTTGGATGATGTAGGTGACAATGAAATGTTTGAGCCACTCAAGGGCATGTTCCAGAAAAAGAGCGTTTCAACACCATGAATTAGCATATAAACTGCATTATGAAACAAGGATCCTCTGTTAGTGCGCATGTCATTAAGATGAAATGGTACATTGACCAGTTAAACAAACTTGATTATCTCATGTCGGATTAAATGTTAGCGGATTTCATCTTGAAACTCTATCCCTTGCTCCTACGACCAGTTTGTAATGAATTTCAATATGAATGCCTAGGTGAAGACACTGCCGGAGCTTCATGGTATGCTCAAAACGGCTGATTTCTATTTACGTTATTGAACGTTTCACTGTTCTAGCAACACATGGTATTTGATACCAGATGAGGTTACTACACCATTAATGTCTTGTGGGAACCTAAAAATTGGAAGATGCTGAAACAAGTCGACATGGAGCTCATCGCTGGTGATGGAAAGAGAGTATCAGTTCTTGCAACTGACACATATCGTTTTTCGTGTTCATATGACCTTGTAGCTAATTTAAATAATTGTTTGTTTGCACCTGGTTTGACTAGAAACATTATTTCAGTTACTCTACTTTTTGAACAATGATTTAAGTACATTTTTAATGGTATTGCTATTTTTCCTTACTTGAATGATGTCTATTATTTTTAGACTAAACCTTGTAGCTACTTTAAATAACAGTTTGTTTGCACCTGGTTTGACTAGAAACATTATTTCAGTTACTTTACTTTTTGAACAAGGATTTAAGTACAGTTTTAATGGTATTGCTATTTTTGCTTACTTGATGTCTATTATTTTTACGGCATGGCATGATGCAAAAAATCGTGTTTTGTATTTTTTTTTCATATTTAAGGCCATAAAAACCCTAGTACGGGTGTGGGGGGGGCTTCAATCTTTATCTTGTTGGGGCGATTTTGGAGCTGTCTTCCACCATCCTAACACCTACTAGTCACCATAATCAACTATGTTATCATCAAGATATCCATGATCAAGAAGCAAGGCTAAACCGTTCATGACCATCTCTGGGAGTAGGGTTGTGTTTGTAAGCACGACTTTTGTATTTTGAATCTTTACATTGGAACTAGAAATGATTAATCATTCGGTTGATTAATCTTTTAAGTTTGTTTGTGAAATTAAACAGTTTTTTTGTAATTGAATGCTTTGAAGTTTTATAAGTTAATTGATTTGTGATCATCAACTTTTAGGATTAGGTTCTTAGAGTCATTAACCCGTTTATCATTAACCATTAATCCGATTGCATTTATCAAACCCTAAAACTGGTAATCATTTAGATTAGTATTCATCCAAACCAATTGTTCGGATTAAGTTATGTGAATCAGTAAGGTCAAATATTTAGTCTTTTGATTATAGGTATAGACAAGCGAGTTTTACATATAGATTTAATCAACTGGTCTAGTCTGCTTCATAACCTGAAACCCGGAGATTGGTTATTTTCTCATAATTTTTTACAACTAAAAGTAACATTGTATACACTTTACAAATCTTTGATACTGCCTGACATCGTCTGTCCGCTCAATGTAATAGTTAATACCTCATGAGTTTGATTAGCACTTTCCACTGATTGTCTATGGATTCGACATCTTACTTGCCCTTGCTTGGTAAAGGTATTTTATAAATGTTTTTGATTGACCTTTCGATATCGATTAGATTTGGAACGTTAGATAGTCGAACCGAGTATGAAGTGGATCCAAACTCAAGTTCTTATTCTTCACCTAAATTCATGCATCCTCCTTAAGTGAGCATTCTAACCCTATCATTTGTTCATGCTACAAATGTGTTCACCCAAATAAAAACATGTTAATATACTAAAAGATGTTAAACATGTTACCTAGTTGGTTCCTATGTATAAAGGAAAATGGTGATGGAGACATAATTGGTAGACTGTTTGTAAAAAGATTCATATTATTAAGCCAATTATTGTTTTAAAATGGAAAATACATGTATACGACCGTTATTAACAATATTTGTGATTCAAATGATGAATTTATGAAATGTCTAATTAGCATGCAAACATATGTTATTATTATAACAACCATGGCAATTATAAAAAAAAGTAGATAATAATGACGGTAGAAAACATAGAGGATTATATACACAGTGGTAGGTTCTAAAAGAAAATAATAATTATATAATTTAAATAATTATATTACCTTTTTATTTAAAGAAAAACAAATAAATATATATTAAGTTTTATTTAAAGAGTTTAACATATGTGTTTTGATTTAAATGCTTTAACCTCCGTAACGTCGCATGAGAAATAAACAAATATAACTAAGTTGGGTGAACGAACGGCATAACCGGCCCACAATATAATAATTAGATTATGATCATCCTTATGTGTTTAGGGCAACACAAGAACCGGATTTAACTAATTCTCTAGGTATCCCAGAGCGAAATAACTAGGTGAGTTCACAACCCGCTTTTTATGTTTTTTACAAGTTTGTACAACTCGAGGGGAGAAACATACCCAAACCTCACTACGTGAATATTGACCTTCGGTCACACGAAAAAAGTGTGGCCATAGGCCTTTAGCCACACACATTTGGTTCAGGTCATATGTGGCCAAAGGTCGCGACACAGTGGGTATGATATGGCCACACGGAGTTTTTAGTGGCCTTATGTGGTAATAAGTGTGGCTAAAGGGTCCATGCATTAGTTGATGGCCATCAAGAAGCCTCTCCAATAAGTGTGGCTAAACAGTAGAAAATGACCACGTGACAATTTACTATGAGTGACCATTGCACGTATATAGTCACATGAATTCATGTTTCAGCCACATGAATTTTATATTAATGTGGCCAATATGGTTGTGTTAAGCTTGCATTGTGACCTATGTCGTGTGGATATTGCAAAGAAATGTCCACTTAAATTTAATAATAGAGTGGCTAATTATATGATATAGACACTGGATATTACATTAAAAGTGGTTAAATATGTTTACTTGCCACTCAAACACTCCTTTGTAGATTATAGTGTGGCCATTGTCTTACCGTTTGTCACACATAATGCTTTTCCTAATTTAAAGTGTGGCTATTGTAAAACTTTTCGTCACACATAGTGAGGTACTGTGTGGCTAATCATATCTTATAGACACTGGATGTTATTGTGAATGTGGCTAAAAATGTGAACTTGCTAGTCAAAAACTCTTTTGTACTTTGTGGTGTGGCCATTGTCTTACCGTTTGTCACACATAATGCTTTTCGTAATTTAAAGTGTGGCTATTGTCAAACTTTTCGTCACATGAGTAAGGTACTGTGTGGCTAATAATATCATATAGACACTGGAGGTTGTTGTCAATGTGGCTAAAAATGTGAACTTGCTAGTCAAAAACTCTTTTGTAGTTTGTGGTGTGGCCATTGTCTTACCGTTTGTCACACATAATGATTTTCCTAATTTAAAGTGTGGCTATTGTCAAACTTTTCGTCACACATAGTGAGGTACTGTGTGGCTAATCATATCTTATAGACACTGGAGGTTATTGTCAATGTGGCTAAAAATGTGAACTTGCCACTCAAACACTCTTTTGTAGTTTGTGGTGTGGCCATTGTCTTACCGTTTGTCACACATAATGCTTTTGTAATATAAAGTGTGGCTTTATCATACTTTTCGTCACACAAAAATGTTTATGTTGTGGCTAATGGTCATTTATAGACTCTAATTTTTGTAATTTCAGGTGTGGCTATTGTCTTACTTTTGGCAACACCTATTTAATGTGTTCTATGTGGCAAAATTGTGTGTAATTAGGCAATATATAATTATTTTTATTTTTTGTGCAGTAATATAAAACAACTATAAGCAAGCATGACAAAACAAAATTAGATACAAATTATATTAACAATAATATTCACTTAAGCAAATGTATATGCAAAATATCTTACAAAATACAAAAATAACGACTACCTATATACTAGCTAAGGCGTCGGTTTTCTTGGAACTGCTCCATATCTTCTGTTTGGTCACCCGGTCTATTGTTGTGTACTTTGCCTTTTCCTTCTTCCCAGCTCTGTCTGGTTCTTTTGAGGATGGGAGTGGTGGTAGCTGGAACAACAGAATATGAAAAACAAATATGTATAATTAATGTCGTATTTTGTAATTGAATAGAACAAAATAGTAGGCCTGCAAACGAACCGAACGTTCGTTTATCTGTTTGTGAACCTTTCGACGGGAAGTTAGTTTATGTTTGTTTATCTTTGTTCAATTACGTTAGTTTAGATTATAAACAAACGAACATAAACGAACACAAGTGTTCATTTTTTAAACTAAATGAAAATGAACATAGATATTTGTTCGGTTAAGTTAAAAGGGAACAAACCTCCTGGTCACATAAGATTAGGTGTTCTGGCCAAGCAACAAAAGTAGCAATTGCGTCGCCAACAGTCGTAATTTCACCTGCCTCACAAGGAATAATTGCTTGTTCCTTTATGGCTCCATCAATACTAACTTTATAGCAACCCTCCGGGATTGCTTTTCCATGAAACTGTTGTGGAACCGGTGACCAATGAACTTTACCATTTGCCACCTTGTTACACTTGTCATACACACACAAACGACACTCATACACCTATAAACAAGCATGTGAAATTAAGAAGGCTTAGTTGAAGTCAATATATAAGTACATACCCATGTTGGTGGGAAATTAACAATGTTTCGTGCAGTACATACCTTTATGTCAGCAGGTGGGGAAGCTTCATCCGTAGATACATGAACTTTTCTTTTATGGCTTCTCCGTAACCATTCAATGAATCAATCAACAATTAAAGGAAAAACTGAAATTGCCAAATACTTACTGATGGTTTTTTCGAGCCGTTACTATCTGGAGTGTGGGTGTAGTTGTGATGATGCTTGGTCAACATTGTTCTCTACAGGCTTCATTGGTAATATAAAAGAAATTGGAATTGTTAGACTTATTAGGTTATAAAATATAAAAACTGTAAGTCCCCGGTGCGATGGTGATCGATACGAGATCCGCACGAAGTCTAGGAGTGCGGAATCCTCCTAGACTCATTTATGGTGTTGGAGACGAAGAACACGATTACACACAAACAAATACACGAATGGGATAAAAGAATCTGCAGATCCTTTATATATTAAACCAAAACATATTGCATACCGAAGACAAAACAAAATAAGGCCGACCCAAGGTGAGCTCTACCTCGGGCCGTCCCACCCGACTCCCCTCTCTCGGTTTCTCTCTCACTAAATACTCTCTCTTTTTCTATTCAACTGAACTAGTAGACTCAAAACCTAAACATAACCACATATATATAGATAAGTATCTTCACGGGGTTGGGCTTGGGCCTCAAGGTGAAGTTATTCCTAACTTCACCAACAGGTGAAGTTGTTCCTAACTTCACCAACACCTGAAGTTGTTCCTAACTTCACCAACACGTGAAGTTGTTCTAACTTCACCAACACGTGAAGTTGGCTCCCTCCACAACTTCACCCCAGCTAGTCGGAATTGCATAGCGACGGTCACAAAATGCACCAACAGACTCCCCCTTGACCGTTGCTCTCAATTCTAACAAACACAAAAGATCATCTGTTACAAAACATGCACCAACAGACTCCCCCTTAACTGATGATCTTCTGTTTTCTTCTTCTGGTAGGACCCGATCTTCAGACATTGCACAGTGATCTTCAAGGTTGAACTTCACCTATACATGCAACATCAATCATGTCTTCAACCAGCCGTGTCTGAAACTGTCTTGTAGCTTCACAAATCTACCAATCACCCGGCGTCTTCCATATTAGATCTCCCCTTCAGTGTAAGCCCCTCCGAACTATATCGATCGAGATCTTTGACCTGCATCCCCGTGCCTAATCGATCATCTCAACTATTCGGTTAGTAATATAAGGTTCAATCTTCAACTACTCAACAGCAAGTGGTCAATTTCATCACAAAACCACCTTGACAGAATCTAACACACATGACCATAAATATATAACGGGTTTTCCGATAAAGCCGAAACATCTTCAATTACCAGGGATAACGATCAAATGACTTTCTTATTATTTCTGAGAATGAATTTATTTAAGTAGCTCACCCCTAATAAATAAGTATCCCACCTACTCGTATCCCACATTTTCAGGTTGAGAGCTTAAACAATTTAATTCCCGAATAAATCCAACTTGTTCAAAGATTTTCACCTTAATAAATAAGCATCCCGGATGCTCGTATCCCACGTTTTCATGATCCAATTCTTGAACGCCTTGAAAATAACATAAATAATATGCTCTGACCGTGATCCAGTAATGACTTTCTTCAGTTGGTCAACCTCAAACAACAATTATTTCTTGGCCCAAAATTACCCAAATAACCAAATATGTGTCAATATCCAGTTTCAATCAATATCTCATTCGCAACTTCAACTACATATTCATAGTTGACCCGTATTTGTTCACATGTAAGACCAAGATATACCAATTGTCTCTCTTTGTTGGAACAACATTTTCGGTCTCACAATAATCGTGTAAACCTGGCCATACGGACGAAAACTCAAAAAAAAATTAATTTTTTTTAACTTCACCAAAAAGTCAACTTCGCCAAAAAGTCAACTTCGACAAAAAAAGTCAACTTTTCCAAAAAATTCAACTTCGCCAAAACCCTAAAATTTTAGCGAAAACTTCGCCGTTGACGGCTGTTCTGACCAGAAATCGATCTGAAACGTGCCAAAAACAACAAAACGCAGATCTCGAACCATAGCATAAGAGCCTAAGGCTCTGATACCATTTGTAAGTCCCCTGTGCGATGGTGATCGATACGAGATCCGCACGAAGTCTAGGAGTGCGGAATCCTCCTAGACTCGTTTATGGTGTTGGAGACGAAGAACACGATTACACACAAACAAATACACGAATGGGATAAACGAATCTGCATATCCTTTATATATTAAACCAAAACACATTACATACCGAAAAAACAAAACAAAATAGGGCCGACCCGAGGTGAGCTCTACCTCGGGCCGTCCCTCTCGACTCCCCTCTCATGGTTTCTCTCTCACTAAATACTCTCTCTTTTTCTATTCAACTGAACTAGTAGACTCAAAACCTAAACATAACACATTTATATATATAGATAAGTATCTTCGCGGGCTTGGGCTTGGGCCTCAAGGTGAAGTTATTCCTAACTTCACCAACAGGTGAAATTGTTCCTAACTTCACCAACACGTGAAGTTGGCTCCCTCCACAACTTCACCCCAGCTAGTCGGAATTGCATAGCGACGGTCACAAAATGCACCAACAAAAACTGAAATTGCCAAATACTTACGGATGTCGCGCTATGGGGATCGAAAACCGTTTGGTCAACACTTTTTCCACAGAATTGGCCTGCAATTCGGTAATAGAAAATGAGCACACTCACATTGGAAACGAATTATAAAAAGTACTGAAATTGTCAAATACTTACTGATGTCGCTATATGCGGAGCGGGTACCGTTTCGACAACTATTTTATCCACAGACATGGCCTACAATTAACTTATGCAAAATCAGCACACTCACATGGAAAGTTAATTATTAAAACAAATAAATCAAACTGTCAAATGCTTACCTGATAAGCGGATTCTTGTTGCACATCCTCACCCGAGGTTAAGATGTTTCCCACAGAACTGGCCTACAAATCAATTTATTAGGTTATGGAAAATGAAAAATCACATGGAAAGTTGTAATAAACAAAGAAACTGTCAGATACTTAACTTACTAGTGCTGGCGTTTTATTTTGCGCCATAGCTCTATTACTTTGGTTAGAACCAACCTGGTTGGGAACAGGATTTACCTATGAATTGTGACAAAAACAATGCCAATTATGCATGTCGAATGCATTAATTAATATGTAGCATACGTCACTTACTTGACTGGCCAACATTTGCGGAAACAATCCTTCGAGATGTCTGAGCCTGGCCTCAAATGCTAACTGTTCCTTCTCACGACTTGCTAGCATAGCATTCTTGGATTCAAGTAGAGTCGTCAACCTGTTCATCACTTCATCTCTCTGCACCGCCTCATACTTAAGTTGGGCAATCCGTTTCTTAAACGAGCCTTCTACCCGACTCACACCCCAATATTTACCTGTTGTCAATCCGTACCCAATCCCTTATAAAAACCCATATTTCTCTTTGCCAAGCACTAAGGTGGCGGCATCTGTGTACGGTTCAAGTGCCAGAGCTCCGGAGGCGATCTGCTCCTCATGCTGAACCTGCAAGAAAACATATATTATAATACACTTGTAACACGCTTATGTACAAAAACATATATAAATATTCTAATACGCTAGTAACACGCTTATGTATCCACATCAAGTGTTGAGACAAGTTACAGTCTCAAGTTTTTTTGACACCAATATAAGGCAATGAATTGACTTTAACATGATTTAAAAAGTTTAATACTAAAACATACTAATTTGGTTGTCACGCCTTCGACAACAGTATTCTTGTATGCACCATCTTTGTCCTCGCTTCCTTTCATCCACATTAATTGTAACATCCTACTTTCGGTTATTATAATAAAAATAAATTTCGTTATTTCATAGTGGGTCGTTATCGGTTTAGATAAACAGAATACGAGTTGGGCCAGTGCTGGGTAAATGAATATGGGTTATGGACTTGGGTTAGGAAAGAAAGAAGGAAAGACCATGGGCTTAAGCCCATGATCCATAAATATATAAACCCTTAATATCCATTTAATCCTCATTCACACATATTCCATACACCACCCAAAACACACACTTAAGATTTCTCTCTAGTTCTTCCTTATCTCTAGCCGAAATCAAGAAGGAAACCGAGCACCGATCCGAGGTAACGATAGTTTAATATTGTATGAGCTTAACCCGTTAGATAAAGTTGCGAAACAACGAGCCGACACCGTTAAACCGTTTAAATCACGAGATCCGGGTAAAATCGGTATAAACCGAACATATGATGAGCTTAGGGATCACCCTAGCTTAGATCTGGATCGAACGGGGCGAAAAACGGTGAAAAACGAGTTAAAAATCGTTTTTCCGGTGAGTTCGCGTTTTTCCGGCGGCTTTCCGGCAATGACGGCGCCGAAAAAGTAATACGAGGTTAAGGGTATGTCAGGGAATGTTCTGACATTCCCTGACCTAACCCTAGTTCGCTAACAGAAATTTAGCGAATTAAGGGTTATTCGTTAAGTAGATTCGCTGAGGAAAGATAACGAACCAGCTTTAGTTCGTGTCCTGATTCGTTAAGGAAAAGATAACGAATTAACCCCCCCCCCCATTTCGTTATAGCCATTCGTTAAAGGAGATAACGAATTGGAAGGTCCAATTCGTTACTTGAACTGATTCGCTATGTGGACTGGTTCGTACAAGGACGGATTCGTCAGAGGTCCAGTTCGTTAGAGGGTTCAATTCGTTACAAATGACCAGTTCGCTAAGATAAGTCAATTCGTTAAAGACTGAATAACGAACTAGAAAGTTTAATAAAATGACAGAACAGTCCCTGGACTTTGAAAAAGAATGAATTAATTACAATTCGTCCCTTGAACTTTTGAGTTAGCAAATTAATTAATGATTCGAAATTATAATGGAAAATGTGTTACGACAGTTAATGGAAATAAAATTTTTCCAAGCTGACCTGGCAGCTCGACCCTAGCCAGGGGCTCTGCCCCTTGGACCCTGCTAGGGGCTGCCGCCCCTAGACCCCGCTGCCAGGGGCGCTGCCCCCGGACCCCCGTTCGTTGTGGGTTATATAAAGATAGAAATACAACATGAGTAGTAGTAGTTAATTGATACATGTAAATATTATACCGTTAGCCGTGCACAGCTCAAGAAGGGAATAACGATTAACAGAGAGCGTAACAGGATTCAGGTGAGTTTCTAGCCCTATTTATGTGTTATGTTTTCGGGGCTGTGTGCATACTCAATATGTTGTTAATACGCTTATCCTAAGAGATAAGTGTATGCCTTATGTGAATAATATGAAATGTATGAATGATTGCTTGATGGTGCGTGAACGATCTTCGGATATTGCACGTACTGTCAGTTTGTAACGCTATGTATAAGGTGAGTATGATATGTATGCTTATGTGTATGAACGTGATAAAGTTAGTAAAAGAAGGAAAGGAAGGTTGTATGGTTGTATGGTTACGAAAAGGGTACCGAGCCCTAATAATACTCGAGGTATGATGTATGGTTGTATGGTAACGAAGAGGGAATCGAACCCTACTAATATTCGAGAACTAGGGAACCGAACCCTACTAATATTCGAGGAAAGTGGGTACCGAGCCCTAATAATACTCGAGGAAGGAGGGTACCGAGCCCTAATAATACTCGAGGAAGGAGGGTACCGAGCCCTAATAATACTCGAGGAATGTAGGGCGTAATGCTCTTTATAACGTAAGATATGAAAGCAAGTTAGTACAAAAGAAAGTATGAAAGTATGAAAGTATGAATGAAAGAGTATAAGTTTGTGTGTATTGTATAATGTATGATCAACTAGAACTCACTCAGCGTAGCTGACTTTTAGTATGCACGCAGGTGAGTAGGATGAGGCAGCTCGCTTGAGGGGACACGTGGCACTGAATAAGAGGCTGGCATCGGAAGACTCAAGACGTTTACGTTAATGTTTTGTTTATTTTGAAAGACAAGTTGGTTGTTTAAGACAAGTTTTGGATTGCTATGAAATGTTTTATTAAAGTTATATTATTCCGCGAATGTTTTAATTAACTCTGATATTTAGTACTGCGTTTATGAGTAAATCCAACACGAAAGTAGGGCTACCGGTAACGGGGCTTTACAAGTTGGTATCAGAGCAAAGTTCGAGAGATTTAAGCATCCTACATGCTTAGACTCAAACAGAGAATGGGATTTAAGTAAGGAAAGAAAGAAGATGTCAGTTCAAGAATGCCAGGTGTCGCTCAAGCAAGATCAGTAAAGGTAAAGTGTATGATTAAATGATATATGTTAATGAGAAAGAAAAGATATGTGAACGACAGGGATAGGAATAATTGATTGTTTGATTTGACTAACTGCATAAGTAGAACCAGCACAAATAGACTCCTAAAGGGAAGTGTATAGGACACGAAAAGTAACGTGATCAGCTAATCACAGCTGGCCACTGTTATTACCTGTTAGCCTTACTATCCTTGTACTAAATAGTTCCTTGAGTGATGATGTTTGTGTTTTCCCTTTTAGAATACGATGCCTGGAGCTGGAGACATTGCTGGAGCTGGAGGTCGCACTGGACGACGCGGCAGGCCTCATCGTGTCCAGCAACCTTCGGTTGAGACAGCTTCAAGCACCGAAGATGAGGGGAGTGCAGCTGGAGGAGGTCCGGTCAACAACGAAGGGGTTCAACTGGATCCCGCAATTCAAGAAGCTATTGTTCAAGCTATAGCCACTGCTATGAAGAATATAACTCCTGGAGGGTCTGCTGGAAGCCGTAAAGAACTGTTGAAGTGGCAGGTGGTGATGGTAGGAAAGATGATGAGAGGGAAAAGGGTGATTCAAGTGAGGTAAGGTCTGTGAAAGTTGATGATAGGAAGAGGGGCCGAGGCGGGTGCAACTATAAGTCCTTCAAAGGATGTGACCCGCCGAAGCTGACTGGTTTAGGAGATGTAATCGCTACTCTTCAGTGGATAACCGCCATGGATAAAATTATCCGAATCAGCGAGTGTCGTCCTGACCAAGCTGTCGGTTATGCCACCCAATCGTTTGAAGATGAGGCTATATATTGGTGGGAGAGTGTAGAGCAGAGGAAGACCCGTGAAGAGATCAGAGCGATGAAATGGGAGGATCTAAAGGAGTTAGTGATGAAGAAGTTATGTGCTGACGCCGAGGTTGAGAGGGCGGAGATGAAGTTCTTGAACTTCAGAGCTGGGACAATGACACATCGTGAGTACACCACCGAGTTCAATCGAATGTCTAGGTTGGTACCCGATATGGTCAGCACTGAGGCTAAGAGAATCAAGTGTTATGTGAGGGGATTACCACAGAGAGTCCGCATGTTAGTTAGGACAAGTAAACCTGCTACTTTCTATTCTGCTGTCGAACTCGCAGAGATGGTCTATGCAGACCTGGCTGCGGATAATGTGGTGGTGGGAGACGAGAAGAAAGAGAAGAAATGGGTCGCTCCTGCTAAACGACCTGGTCCCCAGATGTGGAACCCTAAGAACAAGCAGCCGAGAGTTTGGGAGAACAGGTCGTGCAAGACTTGTGGCAAGGCACACAGTGGTGAGTGTAGGTGGGGAAAGGGTTCGGATACATCTCATAAGTGTGGAAAGATGCATGCTGGAGAGTGTAGAGTTGGGTCGAATGTTTGCTACAAGTGTGGGAAGGCAGGTCATTATGCTCATGAGTGCAGTTCTAAGCCTGCATGCTACAAGTGTGGTAAGACAGGTCACTTTGCTAGGGAATGTACCGAGGGTGAGGCTGGAGGTAGTTATAAGAAAGATGCTGACCAAGCAAGACCGAGAACTAGAGCTTACATGCTGACCCAAGAACAAGCCAAGCAGATTCCGGATGTCGTCACAGGTACGTATCTAGTGAACAGTTTTTCCGCTTCTGTATTATTTGATTCGGGCGCAAACAAAAGTTTCGTAGCCGCACCATTTAGTAAACTAGCTAAAATGAAATGTTGCCGAGTGTCTGAAACTCTTATAGTAGAAACCGCTAGTGACACTTCGGTTAAAATAATGAAAATGGTTAAGGACTGTAAGATAGAATTGGAGGGACATGAGTTCCCTGTTACCTTGTATGTTATGACCTTAGGAGGGTTCGATGTGGTTTTGGGGATGGATTGGTTGTCTGAGTTTGAGGCTCAGATAGTATGTAAGAGTAGGATAATAAGGTTAAAGTCCTTGGATGGTAGTGCGGTAACGGTTTATGGTGATAAGGAAAGTCATGGGCTTAATGTCATTTCGATGATAAAAGCCGAGGGTTTGTTAAGGCGAGGGTGCGGTGCCTACCTGGCGTATGTTGTCAATGCAACGGCCGAGACAAAAGAAATGAAAGATGTTCCTATTGTGCGCGACTACTCAGAAGTATTCCCTGAGGATCTTCCGGGGTTTCCACCAGAGCGAGAGATAAAATTTCAGATAGATTTAGTACCAGGAGCCCAACCTGTCGCGAAAGCGCCTTACCGTCTAGCACCGTCCTAGATGAAAAAATTGATGTCCCAACTGCAAGAACTCCTCGACAAGGGTTTTATCAGACCGAGTGTTTCTCCGTGGGGTGCACCGGTTTTGTTTGTGAAGAAAAAGGATGGGAGTATGAGAATGTGCATAGACTATCGTGAGTTGAATAAGCTTACGGTAAAGAATAGGTATCCTTTGCCAAGGATTGATGATCTGCTTGACCAACTGCAAGGTTCAAGTTGGTTCTCACGAATAGATCTCAGATCAGGCTATCATCAGCTGAAGGTGAAAGAGGCAGACATCTCTAAGACAGCGTTCTGAACGCGGTATGGACACTACGAGTTCCTCGTAATGTCATTCGGTCTAACAAATGCTCCTGCGGCATTTATGGACATGATGAATAGGGTGTGTCGGCCGATGTTGGATAAGTCGGTTATCGTCTTCATTGATGATATATTGATTTATTCAAAGAGCGAGTCTGACCATGCTGAGCATCTGAGAGAGGTATTGGAGACTCTGAAGAAAGAGAAGTTGTATGCTAAGTTTTTGAAGTGCGCATTCTGGTTAAGAGAAGTGCAATTTTTAGGTCACGTGATTAATCCAGAAGGGATTACCGCGGACCCAGCTAAGATTGAAGCGATAACGAATTGGAAGACTCCGCAGAATCCGACTGATATACGAAGCTTCCTAGGGTTAGCTGGCTACTATAGGAGATTCATCGAAGGTTTCTCCAAGATAGCCGCACCGCTGACCGGTATGACCCGAAAGTCGATAGTATTCAGTTGGGGAAAGTTTCAAGAAGAAGCCTTTGAGGAATTAAAGAAGAGACTCACGCAAGCTCCAATCCTTGCTCTTCCCGATGGTGACGAGGATTTAGTTGTTTGTGTTGATGCCTCGCATCAAGGGCTAGGTTGCGTATTGATGCAACGAGGGAAGGTGATAGCTTACGCGTCTAGACAGTTGAAAGTCCATGAGAGTACTTATCCGACACATGATTTAGAGTTAGTAGCTGTAGTGCATGCTCTTAAGATATGGAGGCATTATCTGTACGGTACTAAGTGTACTATCTATACAGATCATAAAAGTTTAAAGTACTTCTTCGAGCAGAAAGAATTGAACATGAGGCAGAGAAGATGGTTGGAGTTGATTAAGGATTATGACTGCAACATTAAGTACTATCCTGGTAAAGCTAATGTAGTCGCTGACGTGCTAAGCCGTAAGAACGAGGAAGTCCTTGCAACAGTGAAGTCATACCAGCTGATTATGAACTCAAGTCTTTTTGAAGAGATTGTCAAGGTACAGTCAGAAGTGTTAGTAGATGAAGTGTTAGTAAAGAAAGAAAGGATTTATGGCCAGCAAGATGAGTTGATGGAAAACACTCATGGAGTTAAGACTAGGTTCGACCGTATGTGGATCCCACGCCATGGTGATCTTAGAAGTCGAATCTTAGATAAAGCTCATAAGTCAAAGTACTCAATCCATCCTGGAGCTACAAAGATGTACCAAGACTTGAAAAGAGATTACTGGTGGCCTGGAATGAAGAATGATGTAGTGGATGTTGGGTTTTATACAAGATTATCAAAGTTCAAGTTAACCATATTTAACATGAAAACGCAACGGAAGCTTAGATTTTAAAACTTGTTATGAACATACCATTATGTTAAAACTAAAACCCGGAGAACAAGGATCAATATTACAAGAACAAAATGCTCACAAAATGTAAGTTGTACCTTCTTATACCTTATAAGAAGATGTAGGTGGATGAAGAAGATGATGTCTTCAAATGGCAAGGTTGCAAAGGAGAAACCCTCAAGCTTTGTATACCCCAAGCTTTTGAGCAACAACACCAACTTGTTGCTAGGATTATAACACTTGAACAAGCTCACAAAACACCCAATTTTTCTGCCCAAAATGGCCGTGAGTTTTAGAGATAGAGAGGAAGAGTGTTTTTGCTTGTTTTTAACACTTGAGAGTACTTTGAAGGAAAAAGTAAAGTTGCATGTTATGTGTGTGGAGGATCAAAAAGGGAACCCATCATAAAATGCAAAGAGCATCTTGGTTTTGATTGGGTAAAACCACCACCCCACATGGGTGGCCGGTTTTTGTATTTATTTATTTTTTTTTTTTGTTTTGTTTTAACAATTAAAACATCTCCATCTCATACTTTATAAAACTAATTTTATAAAACATACATGCTATCTTAATTATTTAACCAATTAAATAATTAATTTATATAAATAAATTATCCAGATAATTTATTTAAATCATCAAGTGTAATTATTTAGAAAACCAATTTTCTAATTGCGCAGTGTTCGGTATTCGTTTAAGTGATCAAATCACTAAAAGAATACATTTGGTGTTGTCTAGCTTGTTATTGGGTATGACCCGACTTGGATCAAACACAGTTAGCCACATTAATATAAATATGTGTCTCGGGCATATGAAATTCCAACAATCTCCCACTTGCACGAGATACATAGAAAATTAATGCAAGTGGTGAATACCGCCTAACAACAGTTCACCACCCCTAATGTGTTTGACGAAGTGCCATTCAATAACATCATCCCTTCAAGTCCCTTACTTGATATGATTTAGGTGAATCTATCATTATATCCCTTTGTTACTAGATGTCATGTTGGATCTAAGAGACATAGGTGATCATTCTCTTTACAATTCAACTTTATCAGGCCTTAGACATCTAAACTCTCAACACATAAGAGGAACAAATTCCATCTTGACTGTATACGCCTCTCATTATCACTTTATATTCCACCCGAGCTCATCCTTATGTACCATCTTTTACGAATAGCGAAGGGGAGAGTCAAAGTGTAATATTTGGTGAAAATCAAGACCCAGTATACATCTCAGGTCTAAGGATAATATGAAATTCTCCTTTACTCAAAATTACTAATGATCAGGTCCATCGACTCCATGTAGTAATATTGAGAACGGGTCAGTCCAATATTTGTATCCCACAAATATCTATGAACCTTGGCAGCAAACCTATGCTCCATATTCATTCCTTATGAATATCCACCAATCCTAGTTCATAATAGTCTTGCTTCATATTTGTTCCCACAAATATGATCGACTACGGACTTTTAGAATAAGATAATTTATTCATGGATTAAACATGCAAAATTAGAATTTAACTCAAGATTCCATAATCATATAAAAGAGTTAAATTACAAAAGTCTTTTAAACGTAAATACAAAATAGATCAAATCCAATTACTAGAATATCGAAGTCCTAAGCCACTCGCATGACGCTCATGTTTCGGTCTTTCTAGGAGCTTCGTGAATGGATCCGCAAGATTTTGATCAGTTCCAACTTTGCGAATACATATCTTTCTTTTTTCAACTTCATCCCTTATGTAGTTGAATCTCCGCTCTATGTGCCTTGTCTTTTGGTGCGAACGAGGTTCCTTGATTTGAGCAATCGCACCCTCGTTGTCACAAAAGATTTCTAGGGGTTCTTGAATGGTAGGGACCACCCCTAGATCAGTAATGAATTTCTTCAACCATGCAGCTTCCTGAGCTGCCAATGAAGCGGCGATGTATTCTGATTCTGTAGTGGACAATGCTACCACTTCCTGTTTTGAGCTCTTCCAAGAGACAGCTCCTCCATTAAGAGTGAACACATACCCAGATTGTGATCGAGAATCATCTCGATCAGTTTGGAAGCTCGCATCCGTGTAACCTTTTATAGCGAGTTCCTCCTCACCAGATCCATATATCAGTAACATATCCTTAGTTCTCCTAAGGTATTTCAATATGTTCTTAACAGCCATCCAATGACTGTTTCCTGGATTCTGTTGGTATCTGCTTGTCATGCTCAAAGCGCATGACACATCCGGTCTAGTACATATCATCGCATACATGATGGATCCTATAGCAGAAGCATATGGGATTTGTTTCATTATCTCTTGCTCACCCTTTGAGCTTGGACATTGAGCTGAACTTAATATAGTCCCTCTTTGAATAGGTACCAAACCTTTCTTGGAGCTTTCCATCTTGAACCTTTTCAAGATTTTATCAATGTATGTACTTTGGTTCAAACCTATCAAGCGCCTTGACCTATCCCTATAGATCTTTATTCCCAAAATATAGGCAGCTTCACCAAGATCCTTGATGGAAAATCTACTTCCAAGCCAAGCCTTAACGCTTTCCATGGTTGGAATGTCATTTCCAAATAGTAGAATGTCATCGACATACAATACTAAGAAGGTAATTATACTCCCACTAGCTTTCTTATACACACAAGTCTCATCAGCGTTCTTGATGAATCCAAAATTTTTGATTTCTTCATCAAAACGATGATTCCAAGTTCTAGATGCTTGTTTCAATCCATAGATTGATTTCTTTAACTTGCATACTTTATTAGGATGTTTCGGATCGACAAAACCTTCAGGCTGAACCATATAGACATCTTCCTCAAGATATCCATTTAGGAAAGCGGTCCTTGACATCCATTTGCCAAATTTCATAATCATAATGTGCAGCTATGGCAAATAATATCCTAATAGACTTTAGCATTGCCACAGGCGAAAAAGTTTCATCATAATCAACCCCTTGAGTTTGAGTGAAACCCTTAGCTACAAGTCTTGCTTTATAAGTATCCAAGTTTCCATGCATATCAGTTTTTCTTTTGAAAACCCACTTACTTCCAACAGCTTTGGAGTTGAGTGGTGGTTCAACCAATTCCCAAACTTGGTTGTCATACATGGATTGCATCTCAACGTTCATGGCTTCAAGCCATTTGTCACAATCATTCTTGGACATTGCATCACGGTATGTGGTTGGTTCATCCGAATCTACCACGTAGCAACCTTCTACAAAAAATCCATATCTTTCAGGTGGATTGCTAACTCTACCAGATCTGCGAACGTTTTGTGTGTTTTGATCAACCACTTGATCACTTTCAACAACCTCTTGTTGAGTGCTAGTATCAACCAATTCTGTATCATCTTGTGGTTCTTGATCCTCATCAAATTTCATTGTTCTATTATTAGTTCCTTCCTTAAGGAACTTAGTTTCCAAGAACTTACCCTTTCGAGCAATAATAACCTTTTGCTCACTAGGGTCGTAAAGTAATATCCTAAATCATCTTTAGGATAACCTATAAAGATACACTTAGTGGATCGGACTTCTAATTTGTTTGGGGTGTATTGCTTTACATAAGCTTCACAACCCCAAACTCTTAAGAATGATAGCGATGGAGCCTTTCCATGCCATATTTCAAAAGGTGTCTTCTCCACTTTCTTGGTTGGAGCCATATTCAATATGCGAACAGCGGAAAGTAAAGCATAGCCCCAAAATGATAGAGGTAAAGTGCTTCTAGCCATCATCGATCGAACCATATCTAATAGGGTACGATTTCTCCTTTCAGACACACCATTATGTTGTGGTGTTCCAGGTGGAGTAAGTTGTGAAATAATTCCACAACTCTTAAGATGATCTTGAAAAACATCACTTAGGTATTCACCTCCTCTGTCACTACGAAGTACTTTGATTGTGGTCTTGAGTTGTCTTTCTACTTCAGCTTTGAAGTCTTTGAACATTTCAAAAGCTTCATCTTTGTGTTTCATTAAGTACACATAACCATATCGACTATAATCGTCAATAAAGGTAATGAAGTATCTTTCACCATTCCTAGTCATTGGTCTAAAAGGACCACATACATCCGAATGTATGATACCCAATAATTCTTTTGACCTTTCAAAAGTTTTATTAAAGGGTTGCTTTGTCATTTTGCCTTGTAAACAAGATTCACATACATCAAATGAATCATACTCATTTGTTTCTAGAATACCACTCTTGCGAAGAGTTTGCATGCGATTCTTGCTTATATGTCCAAGGCGACAATGCCAAAGATAGGGATCACCCAAGTCCTTCTTGAGTTTCTTGGTGTTGACATTGTACATTGAACTACTATGTGACATACCACTTTGATCTATTTCATATATACCATTCATGGGTATAGCTTTAAAATAAAATATGCCATTCATCAAAACATGAATATCATAATCCATAAATTTAAAATCAAAGCCACATTGTTTTAAAAGGGACACGGAAATAATGTTTCTCCTTAACTTAGGAGCATACAAAACATTCTTCAAAATTACTTCCAAACCACTTGGAAGCTTTAACATGTAGTCTCCTTGGGCTTGGACTTCAACTCTTGCTCCATTGCCCATAAAGAGACTAATGTCCCCTTTGTTGAGTTGTTTACTTCTTTTGAACCCCTGCAACAAATTGCAAATGTGAGTTCCACATCCGGTATCAAGTACCCATGTATTTGAAGAAATAACATTTAGTTCAATATGTATAGTAAAGATAATACCTGAGGTATGCCCCGCATCCCTCTTATCTTTTAACGCTTTGAGATAGGTCGGACAATTCCTTTTCCAATGACCTATCTCTCCACACTCAAAGCATGGATCTTGCGCCGCAACCTTTTGCTTCTTTTCCTTCGGTTTGGTGGGCGTGATGGCTTTCCTCTTTCCCTTTCCTCGGACGTGGCCCTTGCCCTTAGCAACACTTGCTTTGGGGTTGGAGTTATGTCCCCTTTTTCCTTCATCGATTGTTAGAACGGGTAAAGCCTTTTTACCCATTCCCGCTTCGGCCGTTCTTAGCATTGCGTGAAGCTCACCAATGCTTTTGTCCCACCCATTCATGTTATAATTCATGACAAAGGTTTCAAACCTTTTGGTCAAAGAGTTGAGGATCAAATCCGTAGCCAACTCATTAGACACGGGACAATTCAACCTACGAAGCTTTTCGATGTAGCTTTTCATCTTTAGGACATAAGATGAGACGCTTTGGGTTTCCTCCATACGACATGCATGAAACGCTCGAACCGTTTCGAAACGTTCGGCTCTAGCTTGTTGAAGGAACATTTCCTTCAATTGAGTTATCATGTCGTATGCCCCATGATGCTCGAAATCCTTTTGGATTTCGGGAATCATAGTCCCTAACATGAGGCAAGAGGCTTGTACCGAATCTTTGGTGTACTTGACCCAATCGTTGTAAGCCTCCTCATTTTCCACGTCAGGCTCGTCGGGAATGGGATCGTCTAAGACATATGATATCTCTTCTTGCTTGAGAACTATTCTCAAGTTGCGATACCAATCCATAAAGTTATTATGGTTTAGACGATCCTTTTCAAGGATGGTTCTTAAGGATAGGTTACGGGTGTTATGGGTAGAGGTGTTGGCATTGTTAGCGGCCATCTACAAAATTTAACAAAATTCTAATTTAGTATTATAAACAATTTAATTATTAATACCCTTTTATTCCAGATTTTAAAATAATAATTAAATTCTAGAATCCAACGATAAATCAAATTTCGGTTAGGTGACCTTTATCCCGTTATTTGATTTAACAAGGTAGTCAACCTTGACAATTGCAACCCTTTGCAACTTCTAGATGTATGGGACCATTCGAAATCCTTATTTCGTGTTGGCATGTTTATCCCATCAACACCATTGGATCCCATGCTTAGGTGACCTTTATCACATGGTTTCCAATTCAAGTCGTCCTTCTTGTATAAACATGTAAGATTAACATACAAGTGGTTAGGTGACCTTTATCCCACAAATATGTTAATATTACCCTAAGTATATTAGTTTGCTCAAAATGGTTAGGTGACCTTTATCCCATTAAAAGTTCCCTAATACGTTAAGTGTCATACAAAAGGATGGTGTTAGACTTGTTTCCTTGGTAATATGAAAAAGGGATTTTAAATTTTCAAATATTCTAGTTGAAAAACATTATGCCATATCCTAACATGCATTTAGTAATATGGCGATTTTGAAAACCAATTTTCAAGGTTCTAGATATAATAAAACCAATTTTATTATATGTGAGTGATCGCTTAGTTTTAATAAACCCATTTAATTAAACTAATTGACGCGATATTACCAAATATATATTAGAACCCGTTTTATGCTTGTTGTCGTTCCTATGTGACGGTTTGGATATCCTAATATCTATCAACCACACATTACATTAAGTAAAACAAACAACCAAGCATACACATGCAAAATATAGTCATAACCGAAAACCGCTAAATTTGACCATACTTGTTAGCCGAAACAAGTATAGGTCATTAGTCACACCTAAGGGACAAAACATGACACAAGGATGGAATGTTGACTCCCACTTGATCTTGCATCCAAATGCTTCAAGTATCCTTTCCAAGTTGTTGTGTTCTTGTTGGGCTTGTTAATGGGCTCCAAACTTCCAAAAGTCTTCTTGGGCCCAAGAGTGAAATTTATGGGCCTAATGGGCTTGAATCCCATGATGGGCCGGTGAGGCCCAACAAGCCCAAAATTTCGGTCCAAGGCCCAAATCCACCAATTCTTGCATCTTCAATTTTTACAAAATGTATCCTAATACATATTTTTCTAAAAAAAAGAAAATGCAACTAATCTATTTATTACAAACCAACTTATGAATAAATAAATTACACAAGCCTAAGATTATGAATTATTACAACCATATTGAATAATAAACATAATCAACATACACAAACAACAATCAACACATCCAAGGTCTAGGTTTCGGTTATGACACATCCAAACATACCAAATGTTCTAAGCATGCAACCTAAGCAACCAATGCCCAAACATCACCAAAAAAAAACGGCCCCCCCCCCCCCCCCCAAGAGGCTACGGCCCAAAATTTTTTTATTATTTTTTTTTTATTTTCAACATCCAAATGTTAATAATGGTTTCCTAAGATCTTTCCATGCATGTCAAGATCTTACAAATCCATGAGGGGTAAAATCCACCAAAATTTCGGACCCCTTTTTCACCCATGAAAAACCCGAAATCTATGAACATGTAAGAAGCATAAGTCCTTGTAACCGGCTCTTGATGCCATTGTTGGGTTTTATACAAGATTATCAAAGTTCAAGTTAACCATATTTAACATGAAAACGCAACGGAAGCTTAGATTTTAAAACTTGTTATGAACATACCATTATGTTAAAACTAAAACCCGGAGAACAAGGATCAATATTACAAGAACAAAATGCTCACAAAATGTAAGTTGTACCTTCTTATACCTTATAAGAAGATGTAGGTGGATGAAGAAGATGATGTCTTCAAATGGCAAGGTTGCAAAGGAGAAACCCTCAAGCTTTGTATACCCCAAGCTTTTGAGCAACAACACCAACTTGTTGCTAGGATTATAACACTTGAACAAGCTCACAAAACACCCAATTTTTCTGCCCAAAATGGCCGTGAGTTTTAGAGATAGAGAGGAAGAGTGTTTTTGCTTGTTTTTAACACTTGAGAGTACTTTGAAGGAAAAAGTAAAGTTGCATGTTATGTGTGTGGAGGATCAAAAAGGGAACCCATCATAAAATGCAAAGAGCATCTTGGTTTTGATTGGGTAAAACCACCACCCCACATGGGTGGCCGGTTTTTGTATTTATTTATTTTAGTTTTTTTGTTTTGTTTTAACAATTAAAACATCTCCATCTCATACTTTATAAAACTAATTTTATAAAACATACATGCTATCTTAATTATTTAACCAATTAAATAATTAATTTATATAAATAAATTATCCAGATAATTTATTTAAATCATCAAGTGTAATTATTTAGAAAACCAATTTTCTAATTGCGCAGTGTTCGGTATTCGTTTAAGTGATCAAATCACTAAAAGAATACATTTGGTGTTGTCTAGCTTGTTATTGGGTATGACCCGACTTGGATCAAACACAGTTAGCCACATTAATATAAATATGTGTCTCGGGCATATGAAATTCCAACAGTGGATTATGTCAGTAAGTGCTTAACTTGCTTACAAGTCAAAGCCGAACATCAGAAGCCTTATGGGAAGATGCAACCGCTAGAGATACCTGAGTGGAAATGGGAACACATCACCATGGATTTCATAACTAAGCTACCTCGTACAGCTAAGCATCATGATACTATCTGGGTGATTGTGGACCGTTTGACCAAGAGTGCTCACTTTCTGCCCATACGAGAGGCCATCTCGTCAGAAACGTTAGCAAGCTTGTTCATTAAAGAAGTTGTAACCAAGCATGGAGTACCGTTATCGATCGTGTCTGATAGAGATACACGGATTACTTCGAGGTTCTGGAAGAAATTCCATGAAGCTATGGGGACGAGGTTGAACATCAGTACGGCGTATCATCCTCAAACTGATGGACAGTCTGAAAGGACAATCCAGACCCTTGAGGATATGCTACGTGCTTGTGTTTTGGACTTTGGAGGAAGTTGGGACGATCATCTGCACCTAGCAGAGTTCTGCTATAACAACAGCTACCATTCAAGCATTGATATGCCACCGTTTAAGATGCTTTACGGTAGACGGTGTAGAACCCCGGTGTGTTGGGGAGAGATTGGCCAGAAAGAGATGGGAAGCCTAGAAGTTGTGCAAGAAACCTCTTCGAAGTTTGATCAGATCAAGACAAGAATGAAAGCTGCTCAAGACAGACAGAAGTCGTATGCTGATAAACGGCGACGACCGATTGAGTTTAACGTTGGTGACAATGTGATGCTCAAGGTCTCTCCTTGGAAAGGAATTATCCGTTTTAGGAAGAGGGGGAAGTTGAGTCCGAGGTACATTGGACCATTTAAAATTATAGATCGTGTAGGCGAAGTGGCTTATAAACTAGACTTGCCAGAAGAGTTAGAAGGAATTCATTCAACCTTCCATGTTTCTCATCTGAGAAAATGTCTAGCTGATGACACGTCCCACGTGCCATTAATGGACATTGAGGTTGATGAACAGTTGAACTACATTGAGCAACCGATCGAGATAGATGAACGCAAGGAGAAGCAGCTTCGTCACAAGGTTATACCTTTAGTGAAGGTGATATGGAAGCATCGCAAGGGTTCAGATGCTACTTGGGAAGCGGAGGATGAGATGCGCAAGTTTTCTCCAAATTTGTTTATGTAATAGTTAGGTTTGGGGGACGAAACCTCTTTAAGGAGGGAAGACTTGTAACATCCTACTTTCGGTTATTATAATAAAAATAAATTTCGTTATTTCATAGTGGGTCGTTATCGGTTTAGATAAACAGAATACGAGTTGGGCCAGTGCTGGGTAAATGAATATGGGTTATGGACTTGGGTTAGGAAAGAAAGAAGGAAAGACCATGGGCTTAAGCCCATGATCCATAAATATATAAACCCTTAATATCCATTTAATCCTCATTCACACATATCCAAAACACACACTTAAGATTTCTCTCTAGTTCTTCCTTATCTCTAGCCGAAATCAAGAAGGAAACCGAGCACCGATCCGAGGTAACGATAGTTTAATATTGTATGAGCTTAACCCGTTAGATAAAGTTGCGAAACAACGAGCCGACACCGTTAAACCGTTTAAATCACGAGATCCGGGTGGAATCGGGTATAAACCGAACCTATGATGAGCTTAGGGATCACCCTAGCTCAAATCTGGATCGAACGGGGCGAAAAACGGTGAAAAACGAGTTAAAAATCGTTTTTTCGGTGAGTTCGCGTTTTTCCGGCGGCTTTCCGGCAATGACGGCGCCGAAAAAGTAATACGAGGTTAAGGGTATGTCAGGGAATGTTCTGACATTCCCTGACCTAACCCTAGTTCGCTAACAGAAATTTAGCGAATTAAGGGTTATTCGTTAAGTAGATTCGCTGAGGAAAGATAACGAACCAGCTTTAGTTCGTGTCCTGATTCGTTAAGGAAAAGATAACGAATTAACCCCCCCCCCATTTCGTTATAGCCATTCGTTAAAGGAGATAACGAATTGGAAGGTCCAATTCGTTACTTGAACTGATTCGCTATGTGGACTGGTTCGTACAAGGACGGATTCGTCAGAGGTCCAGTTCGTTAGAGGGTTCAATTCGTTACAAATGACCAGTTCGCTAAGATAAGTCAATTCGTTAAAGACTGAATAACGAACTAGAAAGTTTAATAAAATGACAGAACAGTCCCTGGACTTTGAAAAAGAATGAATTAATTACAATTCGTCCCTTGAACTTTTGAGTTAGCAAATTAATTAATGATTCGAAATTATAATGGAAAATGTGTTACGACAGTTAATGGAAATAAAATTTTTCCAAGCTGACCTGGCAGCTCGACCCTAGCCAGGGGCTCTGCCCCTTGGACCCTGCTAGGGGCTGCCGCCCCTAGACCCCGCTGCCAGGGGCGCTGCCCCCGGACCCCCGTTCGTTGTGGGTTATATAAAGATAGAAATACAACATGAGTAGTAGTAGTTAATTGATACATGTAAATATTATACAGTTAGCCGTGCACAGCTCAAGAAGGGAATAACGATTAACAGAGAGCGTAACAGGATTCAGGTGAGTTTCTAGCCCCATTTATGTGTTATGTTTTCGGGGCTGTGTGCATACTCAATATGTTGTTAATACGCTTATCCTAAGAGATAAGTGTATGCCTTATGTGAATAATGTGAAATGTATGAATGATTGCTTGATGGTGCGTGAACGATCTTCGGATATTGCACGTACTGTCAGGTTGTAACGCTATGTATAAGGTGAGTATGATATGTATGCTTATGTGTATGAACGTGATAAAGTTAGTAAAATAAGGAAAGAAAGGTTGTATGGTTGTATGGTTACGAAAAGGGTACCGAGCCCTAATAATACTCGAGGTATGATGTATGGTTGTATGGTAACGAAGAGGGAATCGAACCCTACTAATATTCGAGAACTAGGGAACCGAACCCTACTAATATTCGAGGAAAGTGGGTACCGAGCCCTAATAATACTCGAGGAAAGAGGGTACCGAGCCCTAATAATACTCGAGGAAGGAGGGTACCAAGCCCTAATAATACTCGAGGAAGGAGGGTACCGAGCCCTAATAATACTCGAGGAATGTAGGGCGTAATGCTCTTTATAACGTAAAATATGAAAGCAAGTTAGTACAAAAGAAAGTATGAAAGTATGAATGAAAGAGTATAAGTTTGTGTGTATTGTATAATGTATGATCAACTAGAACTCACTCAGCGTAGCTGACTTTTAGTATGCACGCAGGTGAGTAGGATGAGGCAGCTCGCTTGAGGGGACACGTGGCACTGAATAAGAGGCTGGCATCGGAAGACTCAAGACGTTTACGTTAATGTTTTGTTTATTTTGAAAGACAAGTTGGTTGTTTAAGACAAGTTTTGGATTGCTATGAAATGTTTTATTAAAGTTATATTATTCCGCGAATGTTTTAATTAACTCTGATATTTAGAACTACGTTTATGAGTAAATCCAACACGAAAGTAGGGCTACCGGTAACAGGGCCTTACATTAATGCACGGCCGGGGATCTCTTCCGGTTCAATTTCCTTCTTTTTGACCTTGTAAAATATTCTAGAGAAAGCAGCTAACGGTCATACGTTAGACACATAACCAACAAATCATTGAACTAGAGAGAAAGCAGCTGACGGTTATTACCAGTTTCTCTCGAAGGTAGGTATAACCCCCTCGTCCCATGTGATGATCAAAAACATTCTTTGCTCGAGCTCCCTTTGATGAAGCCGATTTTTTCTTCAACCACACATTATAATCATTTCATTATATTTAAACAAAAAACATAAACCATATATAGTCGATCAATCTACGTTTGCGGAGTAGAGAATTTATACCTGAAACTGCTCTGATTGTGTGTACTCAACGAAGCGATCCAGTATTCTTGCCTGATCATCGTCATGTGTCCCTTGGGTATCGCCTTGAGCTTTAGAGGTTTACCGATGTTCGGCATTATGTATTTGGCATACATTTTTCTTCTGAAATCCCGAAGAAGGTGTCCGAGCCGATTCATCACAGAAGACCTGTGAGACGCCTCAATCTCAAAATATTTCTGCATAATATAATACAGTAAAGGTAAATTACATCTCAAAATATAAAATGCACAAATAAAAATAAATAATAACCATTATTTGTTCCCACAGTTTATCTCTAAGCTCCTTCATGACCTCCCTCCAACTTCGATGTCTCAAGCCAACTATTTCCCTTACAACATCCCCTAAGAAACTTGCAAACTTTGATCTGTTTTGGCCAGTGAACCTACCCAGATTATCAAACTCCACTGCCAGTCTAACACCACCAGAGTTTGCATAATCGGTACGTAGCTTAGGTAACCTCGTCAACCCCCTTGTAGATTTTTTCATAGTAGCAAAACTGTTGATAGGTTCGATAGCCATCGTCGCTATATCATCGTCTCCTTGACCGTCGTCGTCGTTGGCTTCCTCGCTGGAGTAGCCTTCAGTGTCGTCTGACTGAGCGTCGTCGTCGTCGTTGGCTTCCTCATCGGAGTATAAAACATGTTCTTCTTCGATTCTTTCATCTATAATCTTCATCTTCGATTGTTTTTTAATAATTTGGAGTGTAATTTGGAGTATAAATCACTGTCGTCTGATTTGTGGAGTATTTTTAATAATTTGGAGTGTAATTTGATTTTTGGAGTGTTAAATGTAATTTGGAGTTTTTGAATATTTAGAGCCAATATTTTGGAGCTTTTTGAGTTTTGCCTCCCTTTTAATTAAGAACCAATAGATTATTGGCATAGTTTTTACGGCAGAGAACCTGTGGCTGAAAATAGACACTTTGACAGAAGAGGGTTGGATAAGCGTGTTACTTGCGTATTAGGATATTTATATATGTTTATGTACATTAGCGTGTTACAAGCGTAATAGTGTTTTTTAACAAAGTGTTTTTTGTTTTATTTTTAGATTTAACCAAGTGTTTTTTGTTTTTTCGATTTGTTTTAAGATACTCCATAATTACCATTCATTAAAAGTTTTCATACAAAAGGCATCATTACAATACATTCCATGAAACAAAATAAGAGTGAATAACAAAATAGATGATACAAGAAACTATAAAAGTAAAGCATTTAAAAGCTAACCAACCAAAATCAACACAATAAACTAAAAAGTGTATCAATACAACCATACAAATATTATCCAGAGTGACCAAATCACAAATGTTCCAAAATTCACCAAATATTTCCCAAATGTTCCAAACATCACCAAATCACTAATCAACTTTTGAAACTAACAAAGTACCTTCATTGAAGTCATATTCAAATCTGCACTTATCAACAATCTGTAATTCATTTTCCTCCTTGAAATTTTTCCATTTTGGTAACCAATATCTGAATTTCAGTTCCGACACTTCACCATGAAGTTTCATTTTTTTTACGACCTTCGGGATTGACCAAAGTGATTAGCATTCCATCATAGGCATCAATCTTGGTAGCAATGTGACCCGGAAGACGCTGTGAAAAGCAAATTTCAAATATACTTGTAAATAAAAAAGAAATTTAAAAATTCAATTTACCAATTTCTTGGTGACGTTCATGTGGAAGATGATTTTAGAGTCATCATTTTACTCATCAAGATGAATTGGGTTTTTGGGAGGAACTACCTTGATTGCTTAATTGATAGTTGAGAAACAGTTGATTTGGACCAGGAAGGATAAATTCTATGTCATCTTCATGAAAGACATTAATATGAAATGTCTTATCTGATATAATTTCAAACACAGAAAAAGAACCACCTTTCAAGTTGGTTTGTTTAAAAACCTCAATCCATCCATCCTCTAGCCTACAACCCATTCCATCTCAAAGACATGAAACTTTAAACATATATCTATCTGGAGCAATAAGCTCGAAAAGCAAATTCATGTAATTGCCACCAAATTCTTGAATCACGTACCACTCAGGGAAATCCTATTAAACATGTTAATTAAAAGACAATTGAATTTGGAAACAATCATTAAAAACAGAAATTAAAACTTACCAAGTAATGGACGTGTCGGTTTCTGACTGGAATACATATCATAGTACCAGATTGATCATTTACATTTCTTTTGAAAGTAAACATATTCAACATAGATCTTGATTTAAGCTCAAAAACAACATATGTTCCAGCTTCTATACAACATTCTCTGATTAATTCAGTCCAACCGGTTCCAAAATAAAAGTCATCAAGTACTTTGATTATAACAACAGAAAACGTTCTACCACTTTGATCATAAATCAAACAACAGCCGGTATTCGATTTCATGTCAGCAAACATTGGTTGAACAACTTTAGGAATGAGCTATAAGTAACAAAAAAAATTGTTCTTAGAATGTATATGTTGCAAAACTTTAAAATGTTTCATAAAAAAAATTAACCAGATAACATTAACATACCATCCTACTCATGGAATCGTTGTCGATACCTACCAGGAACTTAACTCCATTATTGAGACGTGGCATTTTTATGTTCTTACCAGGATAAGTGATGTCTACGAATTACAGTAAATACGAATTACAGTAAAGCGAAGTATAAGTCGATTTAGGGTTTCGAAGTTAAAAGGGGTTTGAATTTTGGTTTTATTTATTTCTACATATTTAATTATATATATATTTTGGTTTTTTTTTATAACTTTTTAAAAATAGTATAAAAACATTTACTTTAAGTTTTTTTTTACTAACATTCCGGTATTAAATTTCGTTAAAAGTTGAGTTCGTTTAATAAATCGTATTTTTTAAATAAAATTAAAATTTTATCCATTATTGAAGTATTATCTTAACCATTAGTAAGATTTTCTGGATAAGATTTACAACTTCGTAATAGAGAAGCTCATAACATTCTAGTTTTATCACTATCATATGTAGTTTTGTATCATTATCATCTTCTAGGTTATCATCATCACCATATGTGTTATGATGATGATCAAAATCATAAAGTTATCATCGTTATCATGTATTATAGTGGTTACCATCATCATAATCATTGATCATCGTCACCATGAAACGACATCATCATCAGACGTGCGGGGAATCAACGTGGTCATTGTATAGGCTATCGTAGTCGGCGTTGATCATACGGGTAACATTTATCTCGCTATCAGTGTCGTCATCATATTCACACATCATCATCATCATCATCAGCATCATCATCCGATTGCCATGTACGGGATGTAGTCAGCATCGTATGGGTTATCGTAAACAAAACGCCCAATATTAGCGATCACTGTCGGCACCATCTTATGAATTGTTGTCGTCATCAAACGACATCATCAGTCGTACATGCTACCATCAGTATGACCATCGTATACGCTATCATGGTCGTCATCGATCATACGGGTTACATGTCATTAAACATCGGTGTCACCATCATCATCAACATATATATATATATATATATATATATATATCTGTGTGTGTGCGCGCGAGCGCGCCTGTGTGACGTATTTTCATATAGGTACATATAATTGGTCATCATCATATATATGTGTGATCATCATCATAGACGCCATGCTCGTCGTACGAGATACAGTCGCCATCGTATGGGTTGGCGTAAGCAAACCGTACCATATAGGTTAGCAGCATCATTATGATAACCACCACCAACCCAGGTTATTATATTAGCATTGTCTCGTCATAATTGGGCCAATCATCATGGTCATCATACGGGATAGCACCGTCATCATCTCATGTATTACACATCCGCAATCATACTACACACCACCTACTACCACCATCCACCGCCCACATTCGCCACAACGACCTCCAGCACCAACCACTAACCACACTCCACCACCACCCACCACAACCACCCACCTCACCACCACCACCCACCACCACCCACTAATATTATATATAAATATATATACATTTATTTATACCCATCCACCACCACCACCTACTACCCACCACCACGACCACTCACCCACCACCACCACCACACCTCCGCCACTGTCCACCACCATCATGACCACCGGAACCCACCACCACCCACTAATATTATATATATATATATATATATATATATATATATATATATATATATATATATATATATATATATATATATATATTTATATATATATATATATATATATATTTATACTATACAATACTAACCGTACGATTAAAATTTAAAATCACGCGCCTTCTTTTAAAATGGTCAAATAATTACCCTAACTCATCTACTTCTAGAACGGCGATAATTATTCCCAAAATTCAACCTCGTAAGTCAATATTCCTAAAAACCATCGACGATTCGCTTCTACTTTGAAGCACAAGCACAAGTCCGAGTGGTTTAATTATTCTGGAACGGAACCAAAATGAAGAACCCTAACTCATCTACTTCTGGAACGGAACCAAGGACGAAGCATAAGCACGATTGGTCTCAGAATAAAGATGGAACATGTGTTAATTTATGATTTTTTTAACGTTTTAGGTTTACTTAATCTTAAAATGTAAGCATTTGTTTGAATCTTCTTATGTATTAAAGCGTTTGATAAGCGTGTTGTTGTTGTAATACATATCTTTGTTTTTTTTAAATCTATGTATAATATTAAAGCATGTTATAAGCGTATTATTAGCGTGTTATGGCTTTGGTATGAGAATTTATCATTGTGATATTTGATAAGAGTTTTCCGTTTCCTTGTGATTCGTGTTGTTATCCCCTACCCCCGTGTTTTATTGTATGTATGTGATTCAGTTGTCGAAAAAACAAGACTGATAAAAGGAAGACTAAAAAAGTTGCTCCAGTGGGGAAAACAAAACATGTTGTGGAAGCAGACTCTGATTCAGACCTTGACACAAAAATCGACAGGTTGTTGTCAAAGCGAAAACAGGTGGAACACGGCACCTCTGGCCCGGACTTTCAACGTCCGAAAAAGAGAGCCATTAAAGAAAAGAAGTCAGCCGAGAGGGGAAAACCTTTTGTTGAATTTGTAGACAAAAAATTGAAGAATAGGTGTGCACCTATTAATATTGTTGATGCAGTGAAGGCAATGACCACTGCCCAAAAAACTTGTGTAGAAGAAATGGATTTCGGGTCAATGTTAAGACTTCAAGTAACCCAAACTCCAACAACTTTGGGATATTGGTTGCTCATGAACTATAATAACCGTTTAAATGAATTGAACATTGGGAGCGGTGTTATTAAGATAACACCACAAAAGTACATGAAGTGTTGGGGATACCAATGGGTAAGATTCCTGTTTTAGACAAGAGTAGACCAAGATTGGGGGAAGATATTACTACAGGTTTGTTCAAAAATCAATTCCCGACAAATTCAAGAATAAGTATAAAGCATGTGAAAGACAAACTGGCCGCGGATCAAGGAGTTGGTGAACTATTTAAGATTAATTTCCTTGTGTTGTTCAACACCTGTATAAGATTTGTGACAAAATCAACAACAGTCAATCAACGATTCATCACCGCAATTGATAAAACCTCGGATATTCCAAATATGGACTGGTGAAGCTATGTTATTGCAAACTTGAAAATGACAAAGGAAGAATGGAGATATATCAACAGTCAATACAACGGGCTGATCACCAAGAAATATTCTACTAGGGATTTGCACTGATAGGGTCGACGTACATAGAGGCAACAGAAACCACAGTGTCTGGCCTGTTTTAGCAGTCATTTACAACCTTCCACCTTGGATGTGTATGAAAAGAAAATTCATCATGCTTTCCTTATTAATATCCGGAGTTCCAGGAAACAGTATTGATGTGTTTTTATAGCCTTTAATTGACGATCTAGCATCTTTATTTGAGGTCGGGGAGCCAACATATGATGCATATAACCAAGAAATGTTTACACTACGTGCAGTTGTGTTATAGACGATTAATGATTATCCTGCTCTTGGTACACTATGTGGTTGCCCTTACAGTGGATTCAAAGGTTGTGTGGTGTGTTGGGGCGAAACTCAGTGTGTTCGACTTTATCACACAAATAAGCAGAGTTATGCTGCCCACAGAAGGTATTTATCACATGACCACCCTTTCAGAAAACAAACAAAGACGTTCAACGGAAAAGAGGAGATGAGAACCGCTAAAGAGCCTATGACAGGGGAAGAGATATACGACGAGGTCAAAAACATTAACAATGAATGGGGAAAGGGATCTGAATCCCTAAGTGGGAGTAAGAGGAAAAGGGATAACACAACGCCGCAGCCATATTGGAAGAAGTTCAACATATGGTACCAACAGCTCAGCTATTAGAAGTATTTACCTGTCCAACATTGTATTGATTTGATGCATGTTGAAAAGAATGTGGCAGAAAGTATTGTCGGGACGTTGCTGAACATACCCGGTAGGACAAAAAGACGGATTGGCAGCTAGAAAGGATTTGGAGTTTTTAGGGATTAAAAAGAAGTTGCAACCGAAAGCAAAAGGCAACAATACAGAAATGCCTGCAGCATGCTTCACATTTTTAGCGCAAGAAAAAGATATGTTTCTTGATACACTGTAAAAACTAAAGGCTCCACTAAGGTATTGTTCTAACTTCTCTAGTTTGGTGAATCTTAAAGAAAGGAAGCTACAATGCCTTAAATCACATGATTATCACATGCTTATGCAACAGTTTCTGCCCCTTGCAATACGGTCCATCATGCCAGATAGGCTTTGTTTTTTTTCAAGTCAATTTGTAGCAAAGAAATCATTGTAGAAGAGCTTGATAAGATGCAGGAAGAGCAAATAGTTACACTGTGCCTGTTGGAGAAGTACTTTCCTCCATCATTTTTTGATGTCATGGTTCACTTAACCGTGCACCTTGTAAAAGAGATAAAATTATGTGGGCCACCATGCTTTTGTTGGATGTATCCCTTTGAAAGGTGTATGAAGGTTATCAAAGGGCATATGTGAAACAAAACTTATCCGGAAGGGTGCATTGCTGAGGAGACATTGCGGAAGAAACAATCGAGTTTCTGAGCGAATACCAAAAAAACATCAAGAGTACGTTGGTATTCCACATGATAAGCATGATGATAATGGGGAGACAATTCCTGTCACAGGCGTTAAATCAGTTGAAGTTTCTCCTGATCTTTTCAAGAGAACACATTTCTATGTGCTGCAGAATACGCCTAAAATAGCGCCATATATCAAGTTAGTATTACTAACATATATACTCTAAATTATATATATTAATTCACAATATATTATATACTCCTACTTGCAGACAACACAATACCTCTTTGAAAAACCAAATGCATTGTAAACAACAAGCATTGCTGGAGAATGAGCATACTCTAAAGTTTGGTGACTGGTTACACGAAAAGGTAGATCAATTTATTAAGTCTTCTATAATTTTTAAAATTCTTTTATAGTTTCTGCAATGTAGGTGAAGAATCTAATCCTTGTAATGAAATTCAAGTTAAAAGAGAGCTATCGGGCTCCCCAGGTTCTTTATCGGAAACCGTAAAGTGGATTGCACACGGAGCACACCGCAACGTTTACAAATACGACTCATACGACATCAACAATTTTGAATTCCGTACAAAATCTCATGATGGTAGAGTTTACCAGAACAGCGGGGTTGGTGTAGAGGCGAATGACATGCGCATCAAAAAAGACGTGGTGACCTATGGGCAAAACTTTTATTTTGGGGTTTTGCAAGAGATATGGGTCCTAGATTATCGTACTAAAACAATTCCGGTCTTCATGTGCCAATGGGTTGACCATAAACATGTCAAACATGATATTCTTGGTTACACGTCAGTCGACCTAAACAAATTTGGCCACAAGGATGATCTGTTCATATTGGCCTCGCAAGCACGCCAGGTGTTTTATGTTCAAGATCAGCTGGATAGAAAAAAGCATGTTGTCCTCATGACTCCACCCAAGAATTATAGTCATTCGTATGACGAGGTCAATGAGGAATTTAGTACGGTAACTTTCCCTCATGAGGGTAATACATTTCCACTTGTACAACCAAATCAACTGCTTCGTAATGAGTCCCTGATTGATTACTGGAGGCCCGGGAAAAAGCCTAAAACTATTCGTAATGGAGATTGACACCGATGTCGGGGTTGTCGACCCAGCAGTTGTGTTCGTACGGCTAGTTAGATGTAAATAATGTATAAATTTAGTTGTGATACATGATATCACCATTCTTTACTTTGTACATATTAATTCAAACTAAAGAAATATTGGTTGTTTTTAATACTATTACTACTTATACGTACAGGCCGGTTTGTTGAATTCATTTCTTCTTCTAGCTATTTTGGTCAATTGGTGTCAAGTTCAAACATACATCATGTTACATCGATAAAAGTCACAATTGACTTGTAGTGTACCATAGTAAGATCAATAAAGTCATTACACTCATAACTGACTCGTGCTATATCAAAGTTACATTAATACAAAGAAAGCCCAAAAATGCATCATATTGTCTAGGGTGTTCATGGTTCGGTGACAGTCATCATTTCTCGTCTGATGGTTTTGTTTCTTGCACAACCTCTATTTGGTTATGTTTCAACATACTTTTCAACAGCTGGTTTCCTGCAAAACATTATCAACTCATTTTATAAAAAAGACAATTATGCCCTTCTTTTCATTAACCTGCATACCAAAATTGTACCCTCCAAACTTTGAAGAAGCCTTTGAACAAATAAAATTCAGTTTTGAAAAACCGCTTACAAACTCAATGCCATCACCAGTAACCTAATTTAAGATTTGATGATGGCATTGAGTTTTGGAAAGGATTTTATCAAAATCTAAGATCTTTGGGAAGTTTACGATCTGTGGAAACCTTAGATTTTTTTTGCTTGGCCAAGTTTGGAATTCACATAACATATATAAAAGTGTAATAAATTTCAGTCATTAGTTTTATTGCAGTCATTAAAGTCTATGTTGTTATATAGTTGGTTGTTGAGTGTATAAAACACTATAACTGCATCCTAATTACTACCTGTCAAAATGGTTACCACACGCTTTGGAAACGCACAGAAGCTAATTAATTTTGGAAATTAATTACATTTATACCTACTACCTGTCAAAAATATTGGAAATATATTTATGTAATGATAGCCTACATTCAAGTTAATTAAAATAAAAAAAAACTGGTATATCTTACTGTCTCAACTACCAAAAATTAAATTTTAGGTCTATTTTGTTATTCACTCACACTAACATCTATTTTAAAGTTAATTATAAAAAAACATCAACTACGCTTTAACCAAAATATAATAATAACATTTACAGTTAATACCAAAATATAATAATTACATTACATTAATATAGAAAAACTAATTACAAAAAACTAAATCCTAGCATCAGATTCCATATCTGAATCTACATCTGTCGGATTCTCAGCTTCTGGAGTCCGTGAGGGCATGATCCTCTCCCACATGTCGTCCGAGATGTAGGTGGAGTCCTTAAGCCTTCGGAGGTGAAGGTTCACCTGAGTATGGAATGCCCCATAAAGGGACACAGCCTTGAAGTCCTCCACGGAGTTCAAATCAATGTGTGCCACCTCGATTCCCAGGACTTCCATCACAAAGCTAAAATAATCAGCAGTCGTGTACCCAAGAAACCTAACCATTCGGTTAAGTTGTTGATACGTGAAGGTTTGAGGGTGGACATAGTTCACAAACCTCACCCTTTGATTCTTCCGGACGGCGCCAGAAGAAAAGTGGGAAACAATGGTGAAGAAGGTGGGGTCGTAGTAGATGGGGGCATGAGTATCTGGTTTACGATCGATCCATGTTGAAGCCATTTTTCGGAAATTAATCGGAAGAAGGTGATTGTGGATTGTGATTGTGATTTGCTGGATTGTGATTGTGATTGTGGATTGTGACTGGTATTTAAACACCGTCTGACGCCGACGGTACATCTCCTGACAATTTGAAATTTGCGGCACAAGAAACTGGAAAGACAATGATGACGTTAGCCACTCGTCAAATCAACGTGTGGCCATTAATTACGTTTGGACACACTTAAAAATATTTTATGTGACCATTTATCACTTATAGCCACACATAATAAGTGTATATGTGACAATAAAAAACTTAGAAAAAATAAAACAAAGATACTCTTTGGTCACACAACCTCTTATAAGTGACCATTAATTACATTTGGACACACTTAAAAGTATTTAAGTGTGACCATTTATCACTTATAGAACACATAATAAGTGTATCTGTGACAATAAAAAACTTGGAAAAAATAAAACTAAGATACTCTTTGGTCACACAACATCTTATAAGTGGCCATTAATTACATTTGGACACACTTAAAAATATTTAAGTGGGACCATTTATCACTTATAGTCACACATAATAAGTGTATCCGTTACAATAAAAAACTTATGAAAAATAAAACTAAACTACTCTTTGGTCACACAACCTCGTATAAGTGGCCATATATTTTAAGCGTTTTAGCCACATTACTAATATATACAATGGTTGTTCGTCATATTTCGCCACATTATTAAAAATGTGGCTAACAAATGTGACATTAGGTCACACAACATAATATAAGTGGCTATATCTTTTAACTTTTAGACACATCTCTTATCAATACAGTAGCCGTTCGTCACATTTGGCCACACTATTAAAACATGTGGCTAATTAAATGTCACAGTTTGTGGCTAATTAAATGTCACAGTTTGTGGCTAATGCATGTGTTTTTAGTCACATGTATCAAAGATCAAACAAACTATGACTGTAGGTCACATTTCGCCACACGTTTTTATAATGTGGCTAGATTTTGTCACAGTTTTTTTCAAAGTGTAGCGAAAAGTACCTGAGTAGGTATCGAATGGTCACATGAAGAATAACATGTGTGGCGAAAACATTCTGGAAGGTTTTCAAACATGGTCAAAGACCTTTTAGCCACACATTTAAGCCGAAGTGTGGCAAATCGCCCAGATCACATGTGTGGCTAAAAGTCGATTTTCACGTAGTGCCTGTTTTTATACTGTCACAAGACCATATTATACTTGAAATATATTATAAATTTTATACAATATAACTATTTTTTTATACTAACACAAAACCACAAAACATTGATTGTTATGCGAAAGTTAATTATTAGTGCCCTAGGAGATAGAAAGATAATTCACTAAGATCGAAAGATCATTCACTTGGATCAAAAGATCAATTACTCAAGGATTGTAGAATCATTCACTAGGGGATCGTAGAGATCATTCACACTTTAACAATTAGTTATGGCTTAGACTGAGAATATAAGAATAAGACTAATGGGTTGACTCTCTGATCATGGTTGGTCACTCAAATCACCATACATGTTATCAAGCGAGGCCCATAATAGTATTAGCCATATACGATTTATAGCTCAGGATTCGATACACACTCATGTAATATGATACTTGTAGTCCAAGCTAGATGTACGATGATCGAATCATACTTATGCACAAGATCATTACTGTTACTGAAGTTTTTTGGGAAACGATTACTTGTTACGACCCCTAAATTATTAATAACGAAAAACGCTTTCTAAATATGGTCTTTGGAATATCTGTGATATTTTCATGAAAAATGTATTTCTATTAATGGACAAAGAATTCCTACTAACGTTTTCAACAAGAATGTTTCCGTATTATGAACACGTAAACCTTTTTATTATTTTCTTGGAAAACCGTTTTACATTACAACTATAATACTTGTAAACTCACCAGTAGGGACGGAACTATAGGGGGTCAGGAGGGTCACTTGACCCTCCGGCCGGCCAAAATCTGTATTAGTAGAGGTATGCAGCTTGGTCGTTTTTTGTACTATGATCTTCAAAATATATTGAATTGGGTTGTTGAAACGAAGATAAAATAGAGAAATTGATTTGATCGGAAATTTGTTTTCCGACGAGGGTAGCGTGCAGAGTCTTTATTGTTTGGTGAAGAAGAAGGTGAACATATTAGTTCATATTTATTTAATTATTTACTAAACTTTAGGTTGTACAATGATGTGACTTTTCGTAAGGAAAAGAGTTGTGTGCTTTGACATTGAAATTTGGTATTTAATTGATTTTTACTTTATTTAAATTTTTTTTTGTATTATTTTATTATCTTTTTAATTGTCATTCAATTAATTACAAGATTTGAACTGATAAAAACATATATACACTAATATATAAATAATTTTGACCCCCCAATCAAATTGGCCTAGTTCCATCACTGCTCACCAACATATTATGTTGACGTTTTTTAGTATGTTTTTCAGGTTATTACTGAAGTCGTGGAATACAAGTACGAACCCCACATGCATCGTAGGATATCACCTTTTGAAGGATTTCATTGTTATAACATAAAGCGTTTTGAAATCTTATTACGTATTTTGAATAACTAATGTTTTTAAACATTTTACACAAATGGTATCGTGTATAAATTTGTGCTTCCGATAATCATAAGCTTACGGTGTAGATGACATCAGACGCCTGCGATTCCGCCTTGGCAGTGTGTGAAAAATTACAAAGTATCACAATAAAAACAAAAGGTATAACTACGTCTGGAAATTATAGCATGTCAATTTAGTCAAATCAAATTATACAACAAGTCAATTTGCGTCAACTCAAATGATAAAACGGGTCATACTGGTATTTGTCATACTTTTTCTTTAGCTAAAACGGTCTTTTATATAATATCTTTTTTTAAATAGTCAATTTTAAACCGAAACCATTTTACCAAACATATTATTAGGCGTGCAACAGAGTTATGATCAGAATCAAGAATTTAAGAAACACTATTTTCAAGTCCCGCAAAGAAAACGATTTTTTGTTCATTCTTAAACTGTTTCATTATAACTAATGTGATTACAGTCATTTGATTTGACTAAAGTTGACTCGTTAAAATTTTCAAATGTTGTTATACCTTTTTATTATTGTGATAATTTGTAATTGTATAATTGTAGTGGAACAATGAATCCCATGTCTCAAACTTTGAATACAACCTACTTAACGAGCCATATCTTTTGGGTAAAAAGCTGAAAAAGACTTCGTCAGCATTGAAGCTATATCAAACACGTATTTGTAAAGAAACATGTATCGTGCAAAGGATGAAAAATGTTATGCCAAGAGCCTGGGCCCAAGGCCTGTTGATATTAAAAAGTCATCCAGGTTTCTAGCTCTAGGATTATGAAATGGGAGGCACGCAATATTTTACACTTAGCATATTGTTTTGTGTAGTGGAGTTGGTTTTGACCTATTTTACTTGTTAGCGAGACAATCCATGTTATTTTTATCCAAGATCATTTGAAGTGCATAATAGCTGTCCTAAAGCATACAGAATAGGTGTTTCAAATATATTTGGCACGCTACTAACTTAAATTAATATGCTTGAAAAAGAGACCGGTTGGCCGAGCCAAGTAGCGGTTCAATATGGGTTCCGCTTAAAACTTGTGACCAAATTTAAAATTATAATATGTGTGTGTGTGTAAATGATCCAATACAATAATCATTTATCCTAAATTATGCACGTGACATTGTTGTGAGCATTAATTTCAAAAAACACGCTAACCCTAAAATCACAACTACGTGATATGTTCGTCATCCACCGCCTATGCCATCCTCTGCCAAAGTCCAGCAATTCCATACATTGTCCACCATCGCAACCACCATCCACCTTCATGAGCACCATCCTCTTCCGTCGCAACCATCAGTGTCTCTCTAATCGTTGTTAGCTACTCGACCGGGCCAGCTTGCACTTTTTTCAGGTTTAATAATTTAGTAGTGTACCAAATATGATTGAAACATCTATACCCAAATTTGTAGTACAACTATTGTAACAATTCAGATTTTTCTCATTTAATATGTTATCTGTTACCTGACCTGTTTTAATGTTCGGGAAATTTTTTATCCATAAATATTGCGTATATCTAGTATTTATTATTTTATTTTTATTTGTTATTATATTTATTTAATATATATAAACATATACAATTTTAACCCTAAACTAAATTTAACCCCATCTTGTATCCCTATCCATAGTTAAAGGACTAATTAGCAAAATCTGTAAATTATTATATCCTAACCCAATTACCCAACCCGCTTATCACATCCAAACCCGCAACTCGTGACCCGGTTTGATTGCTTGAACCTTATTTCTCGTTATAATCTTACAAATTGAATCATGCATCTTATTCTAATTGCTAAAAAGACCTCACAGACGCTCGTAATCAGGAAACAATAATCAAATTGATACGTATTGATCATCTTATTGAACCGTCTTAAGCAATTTCTTAATATACCACTTTAGAGTTTGTTATAATTCGATTAAACCTACATATATCACCCTCATAGCATCGCCGTCAAAACCCCTATAACCAATTAAATTAACATTGTTGTTTGATTCTTATTCTTGATCCACTTCTGGCCAGCTCCTTTTTGATCAATTTAGCTATCAATTAAACTGGGTTAGAGGTAATTAAGTATATGGGTTGATTCTTCTTTATGACAGGAACATTAACCCCAAGTTTAATCGGCCAAAAAATTAACGATTTGGCCGATTGAATTTCTTGAGTTCTTGTATGAACTAGGTTAATTGTTTGTGTGCATTTAAATTTTTGTTTTCAAATCTTACTTCTGTTAACCACCAGCCCAGTTGGCTAGTGCATTATGTTTAAGGTCCCGACCGCTGGAGAGCGCGGGTTCGAATCCACCGGCCCTATCTTTTTTTGAAAAAATTTTATTTATTGGTTAATTATTAATCATATAAAATCATTAATTAATATTATAAATATTATAAAAATATCATAAATAATCATTATTTTTACAAAAACCGACATATTAACTAATTTAATTTTCCGAACCTTGGTTAAAACCATATATATATGTATATGTATATATATATATATATTATATACATATGTGTGTGTGTATATTATATATACATATGTGTAAATAATAGTTATTAAAATTGATAAAGTTTTAATTTAAAATATATATTTAAAAATTTACCACGTCAATTAACATATTAAAATATAGTATAAGTTCAAGTATTTTATGAAAAAAATATATTATATATAAATATTATTATCTATTATTTATTATTTACAATATTAATTTAAAAGAGATCTTTATTAATAATAATAAAATGTAATAATTTATTATTTCACAAATACCGATCGACCTCGAATTAATATTTATATATATTATTTATTACAGCTATAAATTTATTAAGTAAAAGTATTTATATATTAACACCAATATAATTTTCATAACCGTTATAAAAAAACTTAAAATAACATATTTTAACTCTCCAATACCCGTTCATATTCTTTTTGTCCATCTATTAACTCGTAGTATTTCTCCGAGTATCATTCTTGCTTCGGATTTGTTCTTGCTGATTCTTAGCAAGCGTGACTTATGCTATTTATTTTCTTATCATATTCAAATATCCGCTTATTGATAAGGTGAGTATTCACTCCCCTTTTTACTTATTTTCAATACTTTTGGGGACATATGCGTATCGTATTATATTTATCTATTATTTACTATTCACGTTAGCAAACTGTTAACCTTATGTGTATACCAATTATTTGTCTAACTTGCTATATGTTTATTTGCTTAAGTGTCCGCATTCGGAGAGGTCCATCATAATCACAGTAATAGTATGATCATACGACCATCGTAGTAGCCAATGCCCACTTCGCAAGGCACGGTTTTACTGACACTCATTATTTGCTCATTAGCTTAATTGTTTATCTCACACGAACAGTTTTTGCGTTTTTATATTATATTGTATCTTAAATTAATTGGTGTTTTACTCACTCAAACTTGTGTTGACAAAACTATTTTATTTTATACGCATATACAGGTTATCGTTTGAACTGATATCAGGATTGGTGAAGATTTAGGATTGTTTATGTTAGAAGAAATATTATCAAGACAATAAATCAAGGATTAGTTTTAAATTTGAAACTTTGAATTATCTTGTT
Source organism: Bidens hawaiensis (assembly GCF_021521415.1). Lineage (NCBI taxonomy): Eukaryota > Viridiplantae > Streptophyta > Magnoliopsida > Asterales > Asteraceae > Bidens > Bidens hawaiensis. The sequence continues at coordinate 61,274 of NW_027495012.1, forward strand.
GCTTTTATTTTAAATGTTATGTACTTGGTTGTTTCGATTTATTTGAATAATTAATTAAATTCAAAAGATATTGTCACCTTTTAATTATTGCATGATAGTACCTGAGAGCTGTGACCAATCAGCTCACGTCCCGGCATTTTCGCATTAGGTTGAGGTGTGATAGCTATTATGCACTTTAAATGATCTTGAACAAACATAACCCTGATCATCCCGCTAACAAGTAAAATACGTCAAAATCAACTCCACTACACAGAACAATATGCAAAGTGTAAAAGATTGTGTACCTCCCATTCCCAATCCTTGAAAGTAGAGTTTAAAAGTTGGATGTCTTTTTTATATCGACAAGGCCCGAGCTCTTGGCTTAACTTTTTCTTATTTTGTGCAATACTGGTTTCTTCACAAAGACATGCTTGATATAGATCCAATGTTGATGGCATCTTCTTTAGCTTTCAGCCCATAAAACCTAGCTCGTTAAGCGAGTTGTTATTAGAGTGTGAGACCAGGGATTCGTCGTTCCACTACAAATATTCAATTACAAACTATCACAATAAAAACAAAAGGTATAACTACACCAGGAGATTATAATGAATCAATTTTAGTAGAATCACATAATACATCAAGTCAATTTGAGTCAACTCAAATGATAAAACGGGTCAGACTGGTATTTGTGATACTTTTTATTTAACTAAAACAATCTTTTTAATAACTATTTCTAAATAGTCAATTTTAACCCAAAGCCATTTTACCATTTAACATATTATTAGACATGGAACAGGGTTATAATCAGAATCAAGAATCTAAGAAACACTATTTTCAAGTTAATGACAACTAATGTAGGAGTTTAAGTTCAGCACACCAACCTAATGTGCACAAAATGGACCTGCAAAGAAAACGATTTAGGTGTCTTAAACTATTTCATTATAACTATTGTGATTACATAAACAATATGAAAATAAAAACCTAAATATTTCAATAAGATTCACATATTTTTTCTAGCCAAATAATAGAACACTTAGCTAACAAAATCAAACCTAAAAACTAAATTATTTAATATAACACCTACCGGAAACTAACACAAATGAAAAAGGAAATCAATCTAAATGTTAATTGTTATATGCAATGTATCGTTCACCTCTATTAACTCAACCAATTTCAACATGCCCTAAGAATCAACTATCCATAAAAACTAAATTATTTAATATATTTCTGCAAACCTAACAATTAAGATAACACTAGAATATTCATGCATACGAATAGCATATTTATCTTATCAAATATCAATAATACCTAATAGATAAAAAAACAAGGAGTACTTGTTTAATTGAATAAACCCATGGAACCAACACAATAGATGTTTACTTGAATAAACAAACCCAAGGATCCAGCACAAAACTGAACAAATTGAAAAACAAAGCATGAGCATTAATTGATACCTATGTTGCTAAATTGAAAATTAACTATTGTTCTAAAATCAAACAAAGATTCAGATATCAAATAGCATCTAGATATGTTAGGGTTCATACGACATAAACGAATTAGGGTTCATAATCGCACAAACCTGGTGGAAGAGGGAGATATTGGAAGATGAACATGGTGAACAAACCTGATTGCAAGGATGTGAGGTGTTAGAGCATCTCCAATGCATAACATTGGTTCTTGTTTCAAACCTCCAACTCAGCATCCACATTAGATTTCAAACCAACATATAAAAACCTTTATTTATTCTCCAATGATTATTAACTCGTTCTTATTTCAAACCGCCACCTCACTATCCATCTCAAACCTACTTTTCCCTTTATTAATCTATAACAATTTATATATTTTGTAACTAATTATTTTATATTTTGTATATGTTAAATAAATTAAACAGTGATAAACCATATTTTCAATTACTCTTTTAAAAAATTTTATCTTCTAAATTTTACTATGTAAAATGATTTTTTTATCATCTTCCTTTATACATTCAATTAAGAAGATTAATAAATTTGAAAAGAAAAAATATATACAAAGCACTTAACCATTCAATTCTTATTATTACTCACATCTCCCCACTCACCAGTCACCTCCTCTCTATTCTCTTCTTTTCTTTTTCTTCTTTTTCTTTGATAATTCTACAAAATGTCCTTCTCCAAACCGTTTTGGATTGTTGTCTCTCTCATCCATCTGGCAACCTCCAATGGTGAAGGTAAGTTCATGTGTTTAGTTTGAAATACAAAATGCTTGCCACATCACACCATTAGAGATGCCCTTAGTGTTGCGTTGAGTATGAATCGAAAACCGGTAAGAGTATATTCAGAGCGTGCAAATGAAAATTTAAGGATATAGAGTTTGATTGTGAAGAAGAAGAATATGAGGTATAAAAACTTGATTGAATGAGTCAATAGTCCGGGTATGGTGACCCACGAGACCCATGAAAATTAAAGCTTAAATGGGTTTAAACCGGGCTAAATCAATAAGAGCTCACCATTTAAAAATCGAGCAATCTGGTTGTTTGATAGGGGCGATCAGGGCGCGACACCTCTTCCTTTTTGATAGCCAATTATATAAATAGATAGATTATATCACATTATATAAATAACTAAATAAGTAATGAAAAGTTGCAATAAAAAGTGTTGTAGGAGATGCTTTTGATGTGTTTCTTTTGTTTGAGATCGTTATAATTCAAGGCACATGATCGATTAACACTTTACTATTGCAAGAGATAAAACTAACTCAAAAACTCATTACAATAATTCTTTGTTGATCACACATCTATATTCTCTAACCAAGCTCTATATATTTTTATGTAACTCTAACTTGATGACTAATACATTATCATATTAATCATATTACAGTTAGAAAACTAAGCCAACTTAATCGACATCTCAGCTTAGGTCCTTTACGGTTTGAAATTACCAACAATAGTCCATTTGGTGATGTTTTGAGTGTTTCTGGATTATAATCGCTTAAAGAAGTAATACATAAAACAATAATTAAGTATAAAGAACTAGTGATATACCCGGCACGTTGCGCCGGGCACCGGGCGATGATAAACCCAAACGTTATCGATCTTAGGCATTGAGGCGGTAAGTTGACACAAATTTAGTCGGTTTCTGTTATGTGCGTTTTGATACTGGAACTAAAAACCAAAAATAAAACAAGAACATATAAATTTTGAGGTGGATCAATTGAGTGGTGTCAGTCGGTAACACTCGGATGTTGGGAAGATCCAAGCATTTCCAATCCCAGAAGTTGAGGCGATAAGTCTACGCAAATTCGGCCGATTCTGTCACATTGGTTACGGTACCGAAATTAAACAAAATACAGTGAGTCTACGCAAATTCTTTCGGTTTCTGTTATGTTTGTCACGATGCCGGAACTAAAAACAAAAAAAAACAATATTCAAGGACCAATACGGTGCTGCTAAGTGGCCCTATCGGCACTTAACAGCACAAGAGGTTAAAATAAACTTTTTAAAAGATTTGATTCATAAATCATCTATGTTTAAAAGACAAAATTTGTAATTCTGTTTGTATAATAGTTAATTAAAGATAATCTTTGCTTTGTTAATATAATAGTTACTAAATAACGAAAAATGAAAAGGAAAAAGACGACAATCCTTATTAACAATAACAATTCACCTTACAAAAATTAGATACAAATAAATACATATAGACTGCCGTTTCCATTTAACATTAAACCCAAACACACGTACTTAACCCATGTTACATTCGGGAGGATATCCTTGAGGAAACCTTGTAGAATCCGAACAATAGTTATATACCATATAATTCTTTTGTACCCATTTCAACTTCTCTTGCTCACTACTATCCAACACTTCTGACAACCACGTGGTGTCGCCTGAGGCTGAGCCACCACCACAAGATGTCGAAGTGTCCGGCACCACCACACAAGCCTCCGCATTAAAGTTTCTATAGGAAGCAGTGAACGGTGCTTGACTCCAATCAGTCTTCACAAGCCCGCCCCTAGTCGCCCAGTCATCAGCATTCCATAAACTCGAGTATATCCTCATGGGTTGGTTTTTAGGAAATGGTACCCCGTTTGACTCTTCGTTCTTAAATTGTCGAATTGGCGTGCCATCTACTGAAAATCTGGTTACATCATTAGCAAAAAGCGTATATTTAGTGACATGTGACATGTTTCGGGTTGTTGATAACAATCTTATTTCCGAAAAAAACTTAAAAGAACATATGCAAAATGTATTAGACATGTTTCATTGGATTTAATAGAGAAATATATAATATTATTAATGATAGAACAACCGTAATTAAACTAGTATAGTAAATTAACACGAATATAATGTTATACTTAACAACTCATAAAATTTACTTTAATACGGATTTGAGACAAGAAAACTTACAAAATGAGTTGGGGATTCCAAAGAATAGAATATGTGTGGAAATCGGCAGTTGGGTCAAACCATAGATAAAATTGTTGCTCGCGGTTGCCTTTACCTTGGGTAAACACGTTTGTATGGACGATATACGGGTCTCCGCTCAAGTTACCCAAGAACTCAAAGTCTATCTCGTCCCAGTTTGATCCGGTTGAACTCAACTACAAACAATCATTAACTCATTATCGCACAAAATGAGACAAGAAAAAAAAATAGTAGTTTTAAGTTTTAACCCAACCATTTATTCATTTACACTTACATAATATGCAGTAACGGTACCAGCGGAGTTTCCTGGCACCAGCTTAAGTTGCATATCAATTTTCCCAAACAAGTACTCATTTCTCAACTGAAAACCCGAGCCAGAGAATTTGTCAAGGGAGAGAGTCAAGAGATTTCCGTTGTCAAGGATCTTCCCACGACCATCTCCCCATGTGACGTCGAAATCATTGTAGAAATTAGCCGAGACTAAAGACTTAACGAAAACACATATCGATAGTATTAATAATATAACATTCCTAGACGAAAACAAAGCCATATATGTTGTTAGAAGTGTTAAAACATATATTGTTGTGCTTTCTTATAAGCTATAACTATTTTTGATATTTATATAGATATTTTTTTGACCGGCAAAAGCAGGTTAATGGCAATAATAAACACACGAATGAAGTTATGAAACCTTCGAACGCGGTTTCTTAATGGGTGAAAAGTCAAATGCACTAAGTGGTTCCAGAAGGCGGCAGCGATTATATGGACCGGTCCCGGTTGGACATTTTCCAATGTTTGCCAACTTACCAAGGTAAAATGCTTAAATAAATTTTATTATATTTCTAGATTTTTTAATTAGATCTTTTGTTAAGGAAAGGATAAAAGGACAACATGGCTGAGTTTTTGTTTGTCATGGTTACTTGGTTAGGGTCGGCTAAAAAGTTTTATTGTTTAAAGACAGAATTACAAATTTTGTCCTTTAAAATAAGACGAATTACGGTTCGTATCCTTTTCTAAGTTTCCTTGCAGGCGGTGTACTTTAAACTTTTTTTTTCTACAAGTTATGTCCTTTACGCTAACTGGGTTAGAAAAACTCTGTTAAATCCCATCACGTGAGAAGCATGTGAGGGTAGTTTTGTCTTTTTGCCTACCCTGCAACTTCTTCTTCTTCTTTTTCTGTTTCACCAATGTGTTAATAGATCAGACACACTTTGTTCTACCACACCATCACCATAACCACTCCTCAAACACTATCACACGAAAACTGATGATATAATCAAATTAATCTTGCAGATACTTTATTCTAGCCCTCACCGTCATTAACCCTATAGTTAATTATGTTATAAGCCTCTGATTTATAGTGTTCTTCTACTCATATAGCCGGCCTACTTATTCTCCTAATAACCTTCGTATAATCATCAATACAGGTAAGTAAGCATTAAATCGTTTTTGAGCGTAGATCATTAACCCTATGGTTAATTGATCGTTTATAGTCAGGATTAAACGATTGATCGATCTAGGGTTAATGGTTTTCTGGGTTTGTGTCTGATCTATTAACACATGGGTCCTCACCAATGGGTTTGTGTTAATAGAAAACAAAAACGATGGGTCCTGCTTCTCGAATCTGCTTAACGATGAGTTTCTGGAGGAGGCGCGTGAGGTGTACGCGCCGGAGGTTATGAATCTGAAGAAGGAACGAGATGATGATAATGTTCAGAACCCGCGTACTCGGTGTCCTCGGATAAATCGAGAGATTCGGTTTCGTGCATCGTTGCCGACGGTTTCTACTTTCTAGAGATATGGTGGCCATGACTAATTTGGGATCTAATTTGGCCATGGATAAATATATCCTTCTGCTGCTGCTTCTGAACATCATCATCATCTCGTTCCTTCTTCAGATTCATAACCTCCGGCGCGTACACCTCACGCGCCTCCTCCAGAAACTCATCGTTAAGCAGATTCGAGAAGCAGGAGGTCAGAGTAGAACATAGAGAGAGAAGTGTTTGAGGAGTGGTTATGGTGATGGTGTGGTAGAACATAGAGAGAGAAGTGAGATGAGGCAGCTGGCGGCGATTGGGCGGAGGGTGGTGGTCCAGTGGCGGAAGAGGAGGAAGTGGGCGGAGGAGTAGATGGTTAAGAAGATGGAGAAGTGAAACCCTAGATTGTTAATTGATGAATCCAAAGTGTGTGTGTTAATAGATACAGAAACAGAAGAAGAAGAAGAAGAAGAAGAAGAAGAAGAAGTTGCAGGGTAGGCAAAAAGACAAAACTACCCTCACATGCTTCTCACGTGATGGGATTTAACAGAGTTTTTCTAACCCAGTTAGCGTAAAGGACATAACTTGTAGGAAAAAAAAGTTTAAAGTACACCGCCTGCAAGGAAACTTAGAAAAGGACACGAACCGTAATTCGTCTTATTTTAAAGGACAAAATTTGTAATTCTGTCTTGTTTAAAAGTAATTTTATAACTGGGTTGTTTCATAAAAAGCTACTTTTATGTATAAAAATCATAACACGTGGGAATATGATGACATCGTTTATACAGTTAGCCACCTCACATATACTATATTGTACTATGATTAGTCTAAATGTGAATCCATGTAGCTTAGGTTTTCTTAGCCAACAATCTTGGGTGTCGCAAGATGATTGGTTCGATTAAAAATAAATATGTCTATTTTGAAAAATAAAATAAAGTTAGCATGTCTATTTTGATAAAAAAAAATTTATGTTTATTGGCGAACCCACATACTCTGCTATATATACACTAACTCTACTGTTAAAATCATCACACTTATACTTTACGAGATTTATTTTAACCCAAAACATTTGGTTGGGAAATCTATCACTTCACTTTGGGACAACTATATAGGGGCAATTACAGAGGGATAAATGGGTATTAAGCCACATATTGTATTTCGGTTAGTCAAATTTCATATCTTTCTATGGATAGAAATTTAGTGCCCACCCCATTTCATTCAACGAGATGAGGGAGGGACCTTCCAATTAAATCTTATTAATTGAAATTGACTTTGAAACCAGTTTAAGCCAGTTGTAATCCAATACTAAGTTATATGTTGCAAATTTGATCTCGTCAACTTACCATGTAACATTGTAACATATCCATATTTGATTAGTTTCTAGCTTTTTACTAGGATCGATCCTTTAGTTTAACAAACTAATGTCCTACCCTTTAAATCAATATAACGTTGGTTACCATTTATCAGTAGTCGTAGTAAGAGCTAAAGAGAATTGATACCAGGTATTGAATAGAACATGAACGAACTTGTATTTGGCTAAACACCCAAACATCTTTATTGGGAAACTTCACAAAACTCAGTTGCAATAATAAACCCTACACGGTTTATATAGACTTAATGTTTGAGTCTAATTAGGATTCCTAAACAATCCGTCAATTAATTAAAATAAACCTAACAACCTAAACCGACATGTATTAGGAAGTATTATGATCCATATATAACTTGTGTCTTGCTCGCCAAGTTACTTGCATTGCACTCCAAGGCTTAATTAGAAATAGCCAACAAGAACTACTTCTAACCAAACAAATGTTGCTAAGTTGATGAAGCATTTTCAACAAGTTAACGATTTTTTTTTATTAATTGTATGATTATTAATAACATACGAAATAAAGAGGAGAGTGACGGTCAAAATGTGAAAATGGGAAAGGGGAGGGGGGGGGGGGGTTGTCACGTGGTCAATATATGATCAGACCGAGGAATGTTGGTGTGTTAGCACTTGGTGAAATTTAAAAATATTGGCTAGAATGAGTGCGGTTGTTACACGATTGGTCATGAAACGATCACATGATAGATTTTGAAACTGAGAGACAAGGGATGTGCTCCCAAATGCCTAAGTGTAATCTCATTATGCTAAATAACTCCCTATATAGTGGTTAGTGAGAATTTCGACTATATTATTATGGATGGGGTACTTTATCAATAACAATATTTGGCTTTTAAACATTGTCACGCAAAAATAGTTTTGATTCTATATGCGTTATTGCCATGATTTAAATGTAGTTTTTGGGTATATCAATAACATTTTCTTCACAATATGAAAGTGGTCATTCATATATATGTACCTCATAATCCACGAGTATTTGTTGCATTCATAACACTTGTACATAGACACCTTAAAACATGTTTCTTTCTTTCTTTTTTTTTTTTTTGGCTTTACGGCTTTAACCACATATATAGGATCAATCAAAAAATAAGTTATGGTAAAAAAAAAAAATAAAACAATATAAAAAAGGTAAGAAGAAAGAAGAGAACAACATATGCGTATGTTGTCAGTTTCTCAGGGTTAAAATTTTAAAAAATCAATGCACACTCATCCAAGTATTGCCTTGTTATGCAGTCATACCTTTTACTTTATCATAACTACCTTTTACAATAATTCACCAATACATCTTACTTACAAACACTCCTTTAAAGTGTTGTAGATATATTAGAACTTAGAAGATACATGTAACCATAACATGATTACATGAATATCACTAAAAATAGAAGGGTGTTCAATATACAGTGATGTCGATTAGGGTTTATGCAATCCTTTTCTATAAATGAATGAGCATGTACTCTCTTCTTCTTGATGCTAGTTCTCATATCTTGTATGCTATTACTCATATAGTCAGTCATATGTGCATTTTTGGTTGATTACATACAATCCAACCACCAATCAGAAATATGCTTAGAGTCATAGAAAGTCATCAACAACATACATGCTATATACACATGTGTGTTCACGATAAGGATAACAATGTTATGATGTACAAAAGTTACATTGATTTTGTTAAAACAATAACTAAACACAAATTTTAACATGCAACAAAGCACTACTTACTAAACCAAGAACCACATTCTTAAAACAAGATCTAAACACAAATTTATACAAGAAACAAAATAAACAATATCTAAACACAAATTCCTACATGAAACAAAACACTACTCACCAAACCAAGAATCACATGATATTTATGTTTATTCAAACATTTGTGCTACTCGGTAAACTACATATATTTTCTTTCATTAATGATGAAACTTAAACCCTCGTCCTTTAATTAAAAATGATTTGATAGGCTACGCTTTCAGGGGAGGAAGTTGCATGCGCCATGGAGGGCGTAGCTGGCCGACGTGGCATCACTTTCGCAGGCCACCGGTGATATCAAGCGCTAAACAAGTAAACAACGCGTCAGATGGGCCATGGAGATGCCAGAAGAGGAAAGGTGGCGGCGGCTTTAAATGTGGTTATGATATGAAGGGGTATAAAAAATCATAATGTCCTAAAAAGCAATGTTTTGAAACCCGGTTTATACCGATTATTATTATTATTTTATACATACATATATATACACACACACGCACACACGAATAGGGTGTGTATGTGTGTGTATTTAAGTTATTTGTGACGTCATCCGGGTCAACATCCGGTCCGACCTATGACCCAGTAAGATATCTGGATCTTTTATGTCCGGGTCTGAAAACAAAATCAAAAAGTTAATTCTAACACGTTTTAAATAACAATAAAACAATTATTATTATATCATCACTATAAACACGCTTTCAAAATTCTTAGCCGTTACCCTACACCACAATGTTCTTCCACCACCACCACCCCTCTCTTCTCTTCTTAACTCACTCCCGCCACTTCCACCGCCGCCACCACCACAACCACCGTCACAACCACACTCTCTCCCACCCAATCTACACCATCTGGTCCGCCAACACCAGCCTCGGCAAAACCCTAGTCTCCGCCGGCATCGCCGCCGCCACCATCCTCTCTCCACCGTCAAAACTCATCTACATCAAACCTCTTCAAACCGGCTTCCCAATAGACTCAGACTCCAATTTCATCTTCACCAAAATCCCCCAAATCCTCCAACGCCGTAACCCTAACCTTACCCTTACCGCCTCCAACCAAACCCTTAACTCCTCTTTTCCAGCCGCCAATTCCAACAAATTTGGCGCCAATAATAATAATGGATTTGGGGATTTTGGGAGTTATGAAGAGATGAAGGTTGGGGATGGGGATTTTGGGAGTGAGTTGGTGTGTAAGACGATGTACGCGTGGAACGAGGCAATATCGCCGCATTTGGCGAGCGAGAGGGAAGGGGCGGGGGTTGGGGATGAGGATGTGTTGATGATGTTGAAGAAGTGTTTGGAGATTGGAGTTGGAAGTGGTGGTGGGAGGGTTTTGAGTTTGGTGGAAACGGCGGGTGGTGTGGCGAGTCCGGGGTCGTCGGGTACGCTTCAGTGTGATTTGTATAGGTGAGTGTGTTGTTGGGTTATTGATTCTGTAAGTTGTGTAAGTAGTGACATTATGGTTTTAAGTTAGTTTTATCATTTTCGAATTATTGTGACCTTAATTAGGGGTGAGAAGAAAAACATTAATTGGTGATTAATTGCGGAAACAAAACTGAAAGAGCCCACCCAAATTAATAACCAGCAGTTCGGTTATACCTCATTCTCAAAACCGAAATGAACCAAACCGCACCAACAACCGAACCGAACGGCATTGAACTTGTTCGATTAACAAAACTTTTGGGCCAAAAAAATTAGACTTACATACATTTATAAGTGGTTACCAAATTAGGCCAAAAGTTAAAGTCCCAAATTCATTGATTTGCGCCAATTTTTTCAAGTCCAAATTTAAAACCGAAACCGGCCTATATTCAAACCGAACCCATACATAAAACCGAAAATGAAATAAACAGAAAACGATTCGGTTTTGTTTCGGTCTGAGCCCAAAACTGATCCAACCGACCCCTTTTAAGTATTCAATGATCAAAATTAAGTAATAATTTAATTACAGTCAAAGTAATCCATTTATAGTGGGTGTAAAAAGATAATAACTTCATAGTCCCGGACACTGCAAAACTATTTATTGCAACTTTAGATAAACTCATCAATATCATTACTTTTGCAGCACATACAAAGCTATTTATTTCTAATGAACTTTATGAAAAATATATGACTTAAATAAATCATTACTTATGGAGTTATTGGCCTACTTTAACATGTTTGTAGGCCACTTCGGTTACCTTCTATACTTGTGGGTGATGGAAGATTAGGGGGTATTTCAGGGACAATTTCAGCATATGAAAGTTTGACAATACGAGGTTATGATGTTGTTGCTGTTGTGTTGGAAGATCATGGCCTTGAAAATGAAGTACCATTGTTGTCTTATTTAAGAAACAGGTATGATCTTATTATATTCATTTCATACTCTTTGTTCTGTGTATCTTCATGGGTATTCAAGGTGGCCATTTTGACCCGTTACTTTTAAACGGGTCAGTCTACGTTATATATTATTTCTAACAGGTCAACTGATTAATATCACAAAGATTGGCTAAAACTGGGTAAAATGGTTTTGAAGTCGATAGCCATGTATTTTTTTATCCATAACTAAATCTAATTATTCAAGAAACTAGATTATTGTTAAATAAAATAAGTATTGTAGTCATATATGTAGGGGTGTAAGCGAGCCAAGTAGCTCGTGAGTTACTCGAGACGGGCTCGCCAAAAGCTCAAATTAAACGAGCTTGGTCCAAAAATAAAGCTTGGTTAATAAACGAGCTCGAACCATAGCTTCGCTTATCAAGCTTGCGAGCCTAAACAAGTCTATTGTTTGTTTAAGTTTTTATTTACTATATTAAATATTATTATGACATAGTAATTATTAGATATAAATTATGATAAAAATAACTAAGTAATATATATTATGTGATAAAAGTTGTAACCAAAGAATATATATAAATCAGTTTAAGTTTATATAAATTAGTTAAAATTGATCAACGAGCCAGGCTTGAGCTCTAGAAATGGAGCTTGAAACCAGCCAAGCTCGAGCTCTTGTAACTTAAACGAGCCAAGCTCGAGCCTTGTCAAGCTTCGGCTCGGCTTGGCTTGTTTACATCCCTGGTCATATGTTTTATATTCAATATTTGTTTTGACCCAAACCAGTTTTGACTTATTACCCAACCCACCCATTTTGAATCTATATTTTATTTCCCACGTTATTGATACCTGAACTTATATATAGTTCTATCTTGAATTTGTAAGGGTCCCGGTTCTTGTTCTTCCTTTTATATTCAATATTTGTTTTGACCCAAACCAGTTTTGACTTATTACCCAACCCACCCATTTTGAATCTATATTTTATTTCCCACGTTATTGATACCTGAACTTATATATAGTTCTATCTTGAATTTGTAAGGGTCCCGGTTCTTGTTCTTCCTTCTATCCCAAAAGATCCTTCAGACAACTTAATGGATTGGTTTGATGAGTCACAAAGCGCTTTCAACTCGTTAAAGGAGATAATGTTATCATCATATAACAGACGAATGGATCGACTACATGAAATGCCAAAAAAGGCTCAAGAAGTCTTTTGGTGGCCCTTTACTCAGCACAAACTTGTGCCACAAGAAAAGGTCACGGTTATTGATTCTCGATGCGGGGAAAACTTTGCAGTTCATAAGGTTTTATTCTAACATGTTATATTTTCATAATTCCTTTTGTTATTTTGGCGGGTTAATACTCTTTAGACGCTGGTTCGTGTATAGGTGAAGGGTGATGAGTGTATTACTCAAATGTTTGATGCTTGTGCAAGCTGGTGGACTCAGGGACCTAATGCTGCTTTACAGGTCATTCTATGATTTTGTGTATTATTGAAATATTTTTTATTAATTGTTGATACTTCTTATTGGTAATGGATATAACTTTTTTCAATGTATGTTTTTCAAATATTTTGTTCAACTGCAAAAGTTATATCAATGTTTTAGCAACTGCATAATGCACTAAGAGGTATCGCATAATGCCCTTGCACTTGCTTAACGTGTTATCCGGAAGATAGTTTCATAACCGCCGACCCACTATCTCATAAATCGTTAATGCGCAACGTACAAATCATTTATGTGGTTCTTGCTATTCTCAACATAAAACTGGTTCTGAAAAGACCGTGTCCCTGTATATATATATATATATCCTCTAAAATACAAGGGTTTCTTAGTTTAGTAGTAATTTGTTTTTCATGAGTTTGTATAATTATATTTGGTTGGTAAGTTATTCTTAATGGTGCTTACTTGTTTAGGTGGGTTCAGATTAAGCTAGCACGGGAAATGGGTTATACTGCTGCCAGATTCGGGCATGTAATGTTCCCTGAAAACGTTTATGAACCTGCACTCGAATGTGCTGAGCTTTTGCTTCGAGGTGTAGGAAAAGGTTAGTTTTTTTATGAACTAAAAATCACCATGGTAACTTAACTTATTGCAATTGGGTCAAACGTTCGGTCAATGTGAAAATGGGTTGGGTTAACCAAAATCTCTTTTTGTTCAAAGGCTTTTGGTGTGTGAGTTCGATTAAGAAGTTATATAATTTGAATAATAATGTAACTTATATATATTACTTTTGCAGGATGGGCGTCTCGAGTATATTTTTCAGATAACGGGTCAACAGCAATTGAAGTTGCTTTAAAGATGGCATTTAGGAAATTCTTGGCTGACAATAAATTGCTTTTGGATCTTCACCAGGATAACTCTGATGAAAGCAGTATTGAGCTCAAGGTATCTCTACTGTTATAGACGTATAGTTGATTTCTATATAATTTGCCCTTTTTTGTGCAACTTTTTTCATTTATGGTTTCTATAATTGACATATGTGTTATCAGATCTTGTGTACAACATAAGAGGTGTTTAAAATCCATCATCTGTTTTTTGCAACATGAAGTTTACAAGAATCTATATTTAATGTTTGGATAATTAGTTTGATGAATTGGTTATTTAAGTCTAAACTGATACTGATTATCTAAAACCAAAATATGTTTACGTTTTTTTCTCCTCATTATTTTAACCTAATGTGAGATTTTAATTTCCATCAAACAAACATTCTCCATCTTGTTTTCACAAAAATGTAATTTTTGTTCATTTCATCAGTTTTTTTTTATTAATCAAAAGCTATCCTAATATCCAACCATGTGACCATCTGATTATTACTTCAAACAGAAGCTCATCCAATACTATAATCTACTGCCTATTTTTATTTTAGTTCATTGGTTTAGATATATCCTTCAATGCATAAATCAACTTTATTTAGGTAAATCAACATTCTTTTGGCTTGCAGAACATTGACTGGGTTACTATAATTCATTTTACTGAAATTACATATATTTGACATATAACGTATTAGCTAATTATTAATTCATCTGTGATTAAAAAAAAATATTTATGTACATAGGTTATAATATGAAAGAATGTTGTGTCCGAAGAACCAAATCTTTTCATGTGGGTTAATTTTTGGGAATTCTAGCAATTATATGTATGTATCCTTACAAAGTCCATTATTATTCCAATATTTTGTATAAAAATGTATCATAAAACTTCCTTATCAGCAAAGCTCATTTTCAGCACTTGATTTTTTGTTAACCGACTAAAATCGTGTGACCAATAATCAAATTTCTTTCACTATAATACAGGTTGTAGCACTTAAAGGATCTTATCATGGAGATACATTGGGTGCTATGGACGCACAGGCTCCATCACCCTACACTGGTTTTCTCCAACAACCATGGTAGGTTAATCTTTTTTTATATGGGGTTTTTAATGTTTTTTTTCTTGCAAGTTCTTATTTAATTGCCTTGTTTAATCAAGTTGATGTTACATTGTACGATGTAAACTAGGTGTGTAACATGACCTCTATTTTGACTTCTGTTTTGACTACACTTTTAACTTTAAATGCCTCTTTAACTATCGACTTTAAGCAACATATGACAAAATCAACCATAATAATCAAATTCACAATATAACCTGCATACTAACTGATTCACTAACCAAAGCTGCATATTAAGGAAGCTGATTAGTTGCATCATTACACTAAAGAATTATTTACTTAAAAATATTTACAAATGTAATTTCAGTTTGATAAATGTTAATTTGTTGTATGCAAACTATTGAATGAGTCAATTGTTTAGATACATGCAAATTTGTTGATCAGTTATTTAATGCAAGTCAAGTTGGTTAAACAGTTATTTAATCTCTTAATCAGTTAGTCAGTTAATATGCAGCATTGTAATCATGTTAATCGTTTAGTTAGTCGGTTACTTAATCACTTAATAGGTTAGTTAATTCGTTAATCATGTTATTATGCAACTTCGTTAATCATTCAGTTAGTCAATTAATTAATCATGTTAATATACAACTTAGTAGGAGAGTTAATCATTTTAATATGCAAATGCAACTTAGCAGGTTAGTTAATCAGTTAATATGCAAGTTAGTGTGCAACTTGGTAGGTTAACTAATCATGTTAATATGCAAATGCAACTTACGTTGCCTTTGAAAAGAAGTGTTGCTTTCAACATCATGAAGGAGACCAAGACTCGTGGCATGATGTCAGCTCTGTCAAATACGCGTAAGAAATTATTGGCGGAGAATAAGGGGTTCTTGATGAAGGAGCTGTTCATGACAATGATGAAGGGAGTGACAGATCACATTAACAATTTAATATCAATTCTGTTCAAGTTAAACTCTGTGGGAATTAAATTTGATGATAAGACTCAAGCTCTACTGATGCTATCTTCTTTGCAAGGTAACTGGTTTGGGGCATTTGCGGTTGTTATAAGTTCTGTGGGGGCTGCTGGATTCGCATTTGAGGGGTAGGGACTTGGTTTTTTGGAGTATGTCAGACGTAAGAATTCAAGTGAGAGGGAATAGCAGGGACAATGTGAGCAAGGGTAGGAGTTTGTCTAAAACTCGAAAACCTGTGAATTGGTGGAGCTATAATGAGGTGGGATATGTTAAGAGTCAATGTCCAAAAAAGAAGGAATTCAACAGTTTTGTGGATGCTACTAGTGAGGATGTTATCGAGTATGATGCTCTAGTTTTCAGTGTGGAAAGTAGTTTGGACTCCTGGGTCATGGATTCACTAGCATCATTTCATGCAATGTACAACAGGAGATGATGAATTTAAAAGAGGGTGACTTTGGGAATGTTCGATTAGGTTACAGTGAGGTTCTTAAAATTACGGGCATGGAGAGATGTTTATATGAAAACTCCATTGGGAACTACATGGAACTTACAGAAAGTAGGGTGATTTTAGATTTGAGGGTGAAGCTTAAATTTCTCAGACAGTTAGATGAACAGGGATGCTTAATGAAAGGTGATCAATGGTAATCTGGTTATTGTTTCGGGAAAGAAACGAGGATCGACCTGCGGCCACAATTATACGTCCGACTTCTACCCAACCTAAAACACCTCTCACATCATGGATGCTTTAAGTTACCGAAAGTCGCTGATGATAATGAGGGACATGCTCAAATAGCGGGTGACAAAATAGCGACCATCCATGATGATTTGGAACCGACCGGCCTACATGTCATTCTGGTTAAATGGCAAATGTAAATCATTCCAATGAAGCTTCCTAAGTTGAAGCTGATTACACAGTTGATAATCCCATTTGAGATGCAATTCAGTAGCGACATTCTGTTTTAGCCCGCGACTGTTCTATGAAGCAGGTCAGGCTACAATTGAATGGCTTAATGCTTGGCGTGATAAATTCTTTGTTTTTTTCGACTTGAGGACAAGTCGATTTTCCAGGCCGGAAGTATTGATACGATCCCAGATCTTGGTCAAAACGGTTATCGAAAGCGGGGGAACATGAATACATGTATTGTTGAAGTTTAGGGCTAGTTATTATTCTAATAATTCTTATTTATATCTTTTGTTTTAGTTGATAGTGATGTCAATGATTATGTTAACAAAATTACTAGGTTAATTCCTTGTAACCGGAGATCAACCCATCTCGAATAGAGTCATTATCTTTTCATTTTCTATCTGTGATTTTGGTTTCTATCAGTATCTCTTTTGGTTTCTATTTGTAATTTCGGTTTCTATCACTAGTTACATTACAATAATAGTCTTAACATTTTGAGTAAAATTGCTTAGAAGGTTGTATTCATTAAAATTAGCCGTTATTTAACTTCCAACCTGTTTGACCATTTTGACCCATTTCATTTATTAAGCTAAAATATCACTTTGGTCCACCTATTTATAACCCGGGTGTTGCTAAAATTTAATTTTAATTTTGCAGGTATACTGGAAGAGGACTTTTTCTAGACCCACCATTTGTTTCCATGCAAGATGGAATCTGGAAAATAACCGTTCCTAAAAATATGCATTATGAAGATGTGATTTTGCAAGATATGTGTAAGTGAAACACTTATGAGTTATGACTTTGTAACGTTTTGAATATATTTTTTAAATTTTTTATTTGTTTAGTAACAATTTCTTTCCTTTTCATCAGCCTTTAACTCTCATGATCAAGTTTTTAATAAAAGCAGAGACGATTCAAATCTTGCTTCCGTTTATTCAACTTATATATCACAAGAATTTCTGTCAAGTTCAGGTTCAAGAAAACATACTCACGTGGGTGCGTTAATTATCGAACCAGGTAACTGAGTTTTTAAACTACTTTGTAGTTGTGAAATTTGATTATTGGGTGTTTGTAAACGAACCGATGAACATGAACGGAGTGTGTTCATGTTTGTTCATTTAACTTTAACTGAACAAACGCTTAAACGCGGTCAATTAAATGAACGGGGCTTTTTTATGTCCGTTTGTTAACAGTATAAACGAACAGTTCACGAATGTAAACGAACAAACATAACTGAGCGTGGATGAAAGAAAATAACTGAGCAAAAACTAGTTAAAAAGTAATGTGAAAACAATGTGTTGAGCCTAAAACGTTTTTTTTAAAATGCACCTTTGTAATGAATATATTAATGAACTTAAACAAACGTAACTAACAAGCATAAACGGATATAAATGAACATTAACGAATTTAAATTAACGAATATAAATGAGCGTATGAGACATGTGTTCATGTTCGATCGTTTAACTAAATGAACTAGTTTTTTTGTTCATGTTTGTTTGTTTATTAACAAAAGAACTTTCCGCCAGGGGGTCATGAAACGCTCAGTTCGTTTACGGGCCTAAGTTCACTTTATCAAATTTAAAGAAACATGATGCTGAAATAGTGTTTGGATGCGGTTTTGCTGTTTGAATCTTGAATAATTAGATTTTTTAGTGGCAATATCCATGTATTTTAGAAGTTAATATAGTTAAAAACATAAACATGACCAAATATGTTATTCTGAAATTTTTCAAAATTTTTTTTTGGTATTTTGATAGTTATCCAAGGGGCTGGTGGGATGCTGATGGTTGATCCGCTGTTCCAACGCATACTTGTAAAAGAATGTAAGAGTAGGAAAATTCCAGTTATATTTGATGAAGTTTTCACAGGCTATTGGCGGTTAGGAGTTGAGGTTAGTTGATTTTACTTTAGTGGGCCACACACATACACAAGTACACCTAAAGTTGACAAGATGGATGGGGCAAAACAGTTTTGAGTCAGAGTTAACTTTTTGCGCAGGTCAAAATTTGTCAAGTTGGGTCCTATTTGTTTTCCTATCATTTTTAGAAAATTAGCACTTTAAATATAATTACAAAGTTGTATTATTAAATTATCATTTTTTAATTTTTTGTAAGTTGAACTGTTTGACCCTTCAGAGTAAAAAATATCCAAATTGACTTGTATAAAAGTCTGGTAATAAATGACGGTTTTTACTTCTTTACAGTCTGCATCAGAGTTACTTTTCTGCAAACCCGATATAGCCTGTTTTGCAAAGTTAATGACAGGTGGCATGATACCATTGGCTGCTACATTAGCGACAAATGATGTTTTTGAATCATTTGTCGGTGATTCAAAGGTAAATAACTAAACAAATATTTTATTTTCCATATATTGTGCCTGTTTCTTTTAATATAAAAAGGCTAATTTGGTCTTTTTCATGACAGCTAAACGCCCTTCTTCACGGACACTCTTATTCAGCACACGCAGTGGGGTGTGCAACCGCTTGTAATTCTATCAAGTGGTTCAAAGATTCACAAACCAACCCCAATATTATGCCGGGACAAAATCTTTTGAGAGAGGTATATATAAACATGTCTCTTTGTTTAAAGGAATATTATAATTATATTTATAAATAATTGTTATTATAAATAGTTATTGATACATACATACATACATACATATATATATATATAGGTTTTGAATCTCTTAAGAACTCCAAAAAATTAGAAAACCTTACAGAACTTCCAAGTTCTAACAACCAATGATTTTGTTTATGTATTTTACGTATTTAATATTATTTGGGGGTAGTTTTGTCATATATTGTATGTAATTTTGTGATTACATATATGCAAATTACATATAATAAATGACAAAACTAATCTCCAATAATAATAAATATATCTGATAAATAAATAAATAAAATTATTGATTGTTAGAATATCTTAAAGTTCTTAAATTATCTGGAAGTTCTAAAATGATTGTGATTCTAAATAAATATTATAAGTAATTATTGTGTCATATATACAAGGCTTTACACATTTGAATACGTTTTGGATTATTTTTGGATACAACTGAACCGAATGCATATACATGGGTTGGAAATGTCACCACTAACGTGATAATAATAATAATTTTGGATTTAATAACGTTGCAGTTATGGGATCCAGAGTTAGTTAAGAAGATCTCATTTCATCCTGCGGTCCAAAGAGTGGTTTCATTGGGAACTCTCTTCGCTTTGGAGCTTAAAGTAGATGATCATGATGCCGGGTATGTGTCACTATGTTCAACATCTTTGCTTTTAAAGCTTAGGGAAGACGGTATTTACATGCGTCCATTGGGAAATGTGATCTACATGATGTGTGGGCCCTGCACATCCGATCGTGTTTGCTTGCAAATGTTGGAGAAACTATACACGAGGCTCGATGAGTTCAAGCAAGAAAAGATTCATAAGGGGGACGCAATATGTGATCTTGATCACAATTTAACAATACCATAGCATCTCCAAGGTTATTATTAGCTTTTTTAGATGCATCTAGTGGTGTAAAGTTCAAGTTTGTTTTGCTTGTTAGTTAAACGTTGTGAATTTAGTGATTAAAACCGTATTTGTTGGTGATAGTCTCCATACTCTTTTATCATTTATGATCAATCGCCTTTGTTTTGAGCTCTACACTTAAAACTCAAGCATGTGACGTTGGTAGTTTTTCCAGCTCGAGCTTTGGCAGGCTTGACTAGTTTATTAGTATACTTTTTATATTTTTATATTGGTATAAAATGCTGATAACTTTTATGTTTTTTTTTTCTTTTTATTATTATTTATTATATAGTTAAACCACATAATCTACTTTGTAATAAACTTTTTTATTGTCAATCAAGGATATTTAGTTGTAAATAAAGATAAAAGTATTTTGATAGGGCTAGTAAATTAACAAGATTCTTGCATTCTATTTTTTTTTCTATTAAACCCCATGTATACTAAAGTTTTTGTAGTTTAGTGGTGTCAGTTTATGTAGCAAAAATATCTCTCAGAAGTGATTGATAGTTAGTCTGATGTGGAAAATGAATTCTTATTTGAGTGTAGGTTTAGAGAGTGTATTAAAAAACCTATATGTATAAAGTTAAAAGAATTGTATCTCTTATAAGTATTTATGATGAGTATTGGTGAATATTGGATGCCTTGGACTGGCGAAGCTAGCTCTTTCACTTCACCGTGTGCTTTTTAAACATCTTAAATTTGAATAAAAATCAATTGGCACAAACTGAACATCAATTAGCATATATTTTTAAGGCATAAGCAGACATATGCAAGCGGATCCTGTAACTTGACGAATCTTGATAAGATTTAACATGAATTGAACTAAACCATAGCTTCCAAGCCTAACCGTTCGAACCATAGCAGAACCCAAGAGGCTAGGAAAAAAATATCGACGAGTGTAGGGAGACAGAAATCGTACCTGGTTGTGAGTGTAATCAGGCATAAATCGAGCGATGATGGTGGTGGTGTGCATTAGTCGGTCACCCAGAAGAGAAGAAGGAATGAATGATGTTTGGGCAATTAGGTCTTCTTCTCATTCATTTCCCATTCAGCGATGTTTTAAAACTGAATGGTTAAGAGCCTCATTCAGTATTCAGATGTGAGCTTGGAATGAAACAAACGGTCTTAAGTCTGAGCGAATCAGACTTCAATCCCATTCAAATCTCAAACAAACACACCCTCACACTTTTGAATCTAGTTATGTACATCGAGGATGAAGTAACATGGACGACGTGCGGCAATAGAGAGAGGCAGGGGTGGCAAGTGGTAAAGATAGAAGAGAAAGATGGCGGTGTGGAATAATGTGACTACACATATACATGTCACAAGAAAACAACTCATATTGATGAATAGTACTTTTACTGAGTGTATCAACATATGGTTTTTGATATGTATATAATAATAATAATAATAATAAACTGGACATTCTTGTATATTTCTTCAACTGTTTTAGTTTACGACTCTTTTCAACAACTGCTTTAACTTTTATTTATTTATTTATTTATATTTTATACTTTTTAAAACTATGTATAACTTTATTCTATTTTAAGACCTATAAACGAACCACTAAAACAATCCTGATAGGATTTTGAAATGAAAATATCCATATTATTCACTAAAAAGCTGGTTATCGGCTTCTTTTATTGTGTTACTTTTTTAAACGACCAACGAATCCTTCAATTAACTACCGGGCTAAATTCACCGCATTTGAATACAATGATTTTGAAATGAAAATACCTCTGCTAAACCACCGTTACTCAGACCAAATGACCACCACCACCGCTCTTCACCGTCGTTCGATATTTCTAGGTATCGACGTCGGCACCGGTAGCGCACGCGCAGGTCTTATCTCTCTCTCTCTCAAACATACAGACGCTTAATTTGAATATAACAGTGTTAGTTTAGGTTTACTGAATGAGTATTTCTGTTATACTCTTCAGTTACGGAAGATAATAATATGTATACATAACTCTAGTATTTGGAGGTCAACTGAGGTAATTAAATTCATGTCAACTTGAAGAATTCTGTTAGAAATTGTGATAGTTACTTATGAATTTTGTAGCTGAGTATGTGAATTGCTGGAGTGATGATGCTGAAAAAATATATAATTGAAATTGTAGGTATGGGTATATTTTGGTGAATAATTGTGTTACATTAGGAAAGATATACATACCTGTAACCTTTGGAAGTCAACTAAGGTGTGTTTGCATTCCAAAATTGATGCGAGTAGTTAAGGATTTTGTAGCTGAGTATGTGAATTAGTGGAGTGATAACTGATGATGCTGAAAATATATGTACATATATATGTCTGTGTATCTATATGTGCGGGTAATGTATGAATAGCTGAAATTGTTGGTATGAGCTTCCTGCGGGTTTAGTTTTGGTGAATATTTTCTACTTTAGTGTTAAATTAGGGAATATATACATGCCTGTAGCTTTGGAAGTCAACTAAGGTGTGTTTGTATTCCAAAAGTGACGTGAATTCTAAGAATTTTTTATGGAAATTCTGATAGTTGGTTGAGAATTTTGTAGTTAAGTGTGGATTGATGGAGTGTTGATTCTGAAAATATACGTACATACATATGTGTGTATCTATATCATTATTGTGTATGTGATGTATGCATCCTACTGAGTTCAGCATGCGTCAAAAGTCAAAACATACTACTGATACACCATTACTTGCTTATAATGTTTCTTGTTTACATTCTAATGCCATTCTATCTTCCTGTAATGGAAAATATGCCCACAATATGAATATGCAGCATGAAAGAAAATAAACAAAAAGAATAAAACATCTTATTTGCAGGATTAGAAACATTGACAGATGGTATTAAGTTATCCTTTATACCACATTAAAAGTTAGAACTGTTTGGAAGATTACCCAAATATATTGTTTGCTATCCAGCATCCGCTAACAAGTGAATTTTAAGTCTAATACTCCGTATAAACATTTGCTTATCCACTAGTATCTACATTTCCCCTTAATAAGGCAAAACGTACTATGAACCAAAATTTTAGTTATTAATCTGATTTTTTGCTGATTTGAAGAATTTTAAATTAGGATTTAAAACTCACCAAAAAGGGAGTATTTTATACTTTTATTTCTAGCAAACACAAGTAAGCACTATAACATTGTTACGTATTGCAGGCCTTTTTGATGAGGCTGGAAAACTTCTATGCTCTGCAAGCAGCCCGATACAAATTTGGAAAGAAGGTGACTGTGTCGAGGTGATACATAATAGTTTCTTTGGTAGGAATTTAGGCCATGAAAATATCATGCTTGTATGTTTAATAAATAATATATTCAGAGCTATAATGCTAGAAATAATATTACTTCATCACAAGACGCTTTAATAATTGGACACTGGCCTAATTGTTGTCTCAAAGTGCCTTGTTTATTTAATGTGGATTACTTCTGCTTTACGTGCACTGCGTAAATTAGTTTAACATTGTTAATAAACTTGTTGAAAATGTCACGTTTATTTATTTTGTTTTTGAATATTTTGTAATGCCAGCAATCTTCAACTGATATCTGGCTGGCGATCTGCACTGCTGTTAAAAGAGCTTTATCTCTTTCTGATGTTGCGGGTGAAGAATTAACCGGCATTGGTTTTGCAGCTACTTGTTCTCTTGGTTAGTTTACACTTTATACTAATTCTGTTAGCTGTGAAGTTAGTTATTACTGGTCGCAAGTTCAACCTATTCAGTAATGTATGGTTCACGATAAGTTTTATCTCTAATGTCTCGAACGTGAACCATAGTATCATACATAACTGAATATCTCTAATGTCGCAATTTCAACCTATTCAGTTATGTATGGTTCACTTTTTGGGCACAAAGTACGGTGGGTCAGTCTGACCGACCCGACCTATTTCAACAATTTAACCTGTCCAAATGTACTTGTTTGGCCCGTCAGCCAACTCGTGGTATACTGTTTAGCGAGCAAGGAACTGTTGGAGGAACTGAATTGGGTCAGGGGCATAATAGTCTTTTGCTGTCTTGTTTAGTCTTTCATGCAAAAGGTGTGTCGGGTCAATCTGAGTATCTGACACAACCCATTTATACTTATCCAAATATTTACCTGTTTTGATCTGTTACTTAACCTGCTCATCATGCCACATTTACCATTTATTTCATTATTTAATCTTTAATCTAATGCTCAGTTTGATTCTTTTTGTAGTTGCTGTGGATTCTGAAGGTCAACCTGTTTCAGTATCTTGGAGTGGTGATACTAGAAGAAATGTAATAGTATGGATGGATCATAGAGCAGTAAAGCAAGCTGAAAGAATAAATTCATTTAATTCACCTGTTTTACAATATTGTGGTGGTTCAATATCTCCTGAAATGCAGCCACCTAAGGTATTAAGTAGCTAAATATGATTTTACATTTCACATTTTAAATCAGATTTAAAGAAATATATGCTTCAGTATGCTTCCTCCTTTAGGACAGAGGTAAGGTTTGCCTACATATCACCCTTCCCAGACCCTACTAATGGCGTTGCTGTTTGTGGGAATTATGACTGGGTATGTTTGTTGGTTGTTTAAACCTAATTGTAAGTATGTGTAATTTTTTTAATATGTAACATTTAAAATCATGTAGTTTCTCTTCTTTTATTTAAGAAAGCAAACAATTTACTCTAAGGACGCATGAGGGTTTTATGGGCGAGGGCTTTTGTGTTTATCTACTAACGCAGGGTTTTGGCGCCTATAGCAGCAACATCTAAAATGGTATAACACCATTGTTGTATGAGCAGTGTGTTACACTATTTTTTTCAAAAATAATATCAAATAGCATACATGTGTGACATATTAAAGAGAAAAAAATTTGTCCGATTGGTATAGGTTTTTTTTTCTTTTCAAAAATAGTGAAGTATATAAAGATTATTTGAATTTTAAAAAAATGGTGGAACTAGTGGTTTTAATGAAAAGTCAACACAAGGGGCAAATCTCTCTTTTACCTTTTTAGCCTTAACACATTCCAATTAATTGTAGAACTATCATCGATTTAATCTTAGCTATTTAACTGATCTGATCAAAGGGCCCAGATTGTTTTTCTACTTTTTTAGGTTAACATTGTTTTGTATTTGATTATGACCCACTAGATGCTTAAGCATTTTAGTATTTCTATCTATATAAGGGATTAAGAGATAAAATAACCAAAAAGAACATTTTTGTATGAAAGGGAGAAATGTGTTCTGAAAATGAAGTAAAAGTCTCTTTAAGACGTGATTTAGGTTAAAATGAGGGGTAAATTGGTAATTTGATTTCTATAGTTTGTTTTATTGAATTAGTTATGAAATTGGCTATGAAAAACTGATTATTTAACACTTATTAATGCTATTATAGCTTTTGTGGGTGAAAGAGAATCTACAAGAATCTTGGTCAATGGCTTGGAGGTGGATGGACTTGAGTGATTGGTTGTCATACAAGTAAACTATACATCTTTCTTTTCTTCAAAATTCCAAAAATACCTTTGATATTCTCACTTAGACTTTATATGTTAAGTGTTCTCTTTTTATGTTTTTTATAGAGCAACAGGAGATGATACACGCAGTATGTGCACAACGGTTTGCAAATGGACATATTTAGGTCATGCACACATGCAACATGTTGATGAAAACAGCTCTCGGGACATGGAAGCGTGTGGATGGGATGATGACTTTTGGGAAGAGATCGGTCTACGTGACCTTGTTGATGGACATCATGCTAAAATAGGTATTTTAACGAACACGAATGGACTCATGGAGCATGTTCGTGTTTGTTCGTTTAGCTTTAATCCAACAAACGATTCGACATGAACAACTAAACGAATGAGGCTTTCTTGTTCATGTTCGTTTATGTTTGTTCTTCAATAAATGGTTCACAAACATAACGAACGAACATAACTAAACATAGATACAAACTTAACTGAGCTAAAACTGATTGAAACTAAGTGTGAAAAGCAATGTGTTGGTCCTAAAAAGTTACTAAAAATAGATTAAATTTAAATTGACCTAAAATTCTTAAATGAATATAGTAACGAACTTACACAAACGTAAACTAATGAACATAAATGAACGCAAACGAACGAACATAAACGGATTTGTATGAATTAATCGACCATTCACGAAGATACGGGCATATATGAACGAATGAGACATGTGCTCATGTTTCTTCGTGAAACTTAATGAACAAAATAGTTTGTTCATGTTTGTTCGTTTATAAACGAACTTCCCGTGGAACAACTCACTGAATTTTCAGTTCGTTTTCAGGTCTAGTCATATTCAGAGTACTTTAAATGAATATATTTACAAACGTAAACGAACAAACTTAAAAAAAATGTAAACTAATGAACATAAATGAATGTAAACCAAGGATATAAATGTGCGTTCATGTACTTGAATGAACAAACAAGAAACATGTTCATGCTCTGATGTTTGTTCATCATTTAACTAAATGAACAAAAGTTTTTGTTCATGTTTGTTTGTTTATTAAATAAACGAACTTCCCATCGGACAGTTCACAAACAGTTTACTGAACTTTCAGTTCGTTTACACGCCTAATAACTATGTTTTTGTTGCTTATGTTTAGATTTGATATACTTAAGAAACTTATATTAATCAGTCATGTTATATAGTTTCTACAAGGGGGTGTTTGTATATAATCTGAAAGTGATTATTTGATATTTAAAATCTAAGATTTAAACTCATTTTTTTCTTTTTAAATGACAGGAAGAAGTGTAGCTTTTCCCGGTCATGCTCTGGGCAGTGGTCTAACATCTGAAGCTGCGAAGGCAAGAAATTTTTAATGGAGAATTCACATTGATTTCAACTGCCGTTCTATTGAGGTTCATTAATTAATAAATTAATTAATTAAGCCAACAAATCTTTTAAATTAGGGGAATATGGAACATTTTTGTTTACACTTTTAAGGACTTTCAACGATGTTCTAGATTCTTTCCACTCTTATGATATGGCTACAATATTACAAATAATAGAGAATGGAAATATAAGTGGGTATGGGTTGGGTAACGGGTCAAAACTGGTACTTTTGGGTATGGGTTTGAAACGAGTCGGGTTGGGTTGGCGCTGATAACTTTTTCTTCATGATTATTAATATTGTTGTGTATACAACCAGTGTGTCAAATATATTAGTTATTTTTATCATAATTTTATATATAATAAAAATTATTACAAAAATGTGTATTTAATACATTAAATAAAAAATATATAAACGTGTATACACCAGTAGGCTCATTTACGCTCGCAAGCTTGCCCGAGCTCAAAAGGGAAACTCAACAAGCTTCTTTCAAGGCTCGCGCTCGTTTATTAAACAAGATTATTTTTTGGCTTGGGCTCGAGCGTGAGCTCGTTTAAACTTCGCTTGCTTCGATCTTTTAACGAGCTGATCTCGAGTAGCTCATGAGCTGGCTTGGCTTGTTTACACCCCTGCTCGACATCCCATTTGACTTGTTTAGATTGTTGGGCCGTGCGGTGTTATGTTCGGTCAAAACCCCACACAAATTAATATCATTTCATGTGTGGGTCAGGGCTATCTTTTCTCGTACTTGGGTTGACCTGCACCCGCCAACCGAAATTAGAACCCAAATTGTCAACCCCATCAAAAAACCATTTTGGGCTTCATTTGACCTACTTGACCCCTCTCAAAAGGGTCAAAATTGCCACCTGTATAAACTATGCTCAGTAGTAGATATTTTTTTCCTTTTTTTTCCAGGAATTGGGTCTTGTA
Organism: Bidens hawaiensis; assembly: GCF_021521415.1. NCBI lineage: Eukaryota > Viridiplantae > Streptophyta > Magnoliopsida > Asterales > Asteraceae > Bidens > Bidens hawaiensis. The sequence continues at coordinate 89,325 of NW_027495012.1, forward strand.
ACTGGGACTCCAGTAGGAACATCACTTATTGATGCTCATGCTGGCGGCGTTGGAGTGATGGAAAGCGTGCCTGAATCTGAAACTAATGGTTACACTTATTCATTTATCCCGTTTCCTGTAAATGCTTTATGTTTATTAAAATATTCTTGTTTTTTTATTATAATATGTTTTTTCAGAATCTGATGATGATGATGCTATATGCCGGCGTATGGTGTCGGTATGTGGAACTTCCACTTGTCATATGGCGGTTTCAAGGAGCAAATTGTTTATCCCAGGTGTCTGGGGACCATTTTGGTCTGGTATTTACACTTTTCATCCTTGTAACATTAGAAGTAACTGAGTAATATACATTTTAATTTTGAATTGACTAGGTGATATACTGATATATATTTTAATTTAGTTCTTTTTATTATGTTTAGCTATGGTTCCTGAGCTTTGGTTAAATGAAGGGGGTCAGAGTGCGACTGGTGCTCTTTTGGATTATATAATTGATAATCATGTTGCTTCTTCACATCTTGCAAACCGTGCTGCTTCCCAAAGTAAAAGTTGATTTTTTAATTGAAATTGTGACATTTCAAACAAAAAAGAAACTGTTTTATAGTTGATTCTCTTTTCGTGTTAATCTTTGCAGATATATCCCCTTTTCAAATGTTGAACGATTTACTAACACAAATGATGCGTGACACGGGAACTCCGTTTATTGCTGCTTTAACAGCTGATCTGCATGTTCTTCCTGATTTCCATGGTAACAGGTAAATATGGTAGTAAAACATACTACATAAAAAAAATTGTATATATATATATATATATATAGACGAGCCGATCTTGAGCTTAAGAGAGCTGAGCTCATCTCCATTTGCACCTCTACTTTTAGCCCGTTTTATTTTAAGTTAACTTTTTACAAAACATATCTAATATTAGGTATATGGTTTAGGTCTCCGGTTGCAGACCCGAATGCAAAAGGAATGGTGTCTGGTTTAACTCTCGATACAAGTGAAAGACAGTTGGCTCTTCAATACTTTGCCACTTTACAAGGCCTTGCATATGGGACACGTCATATCATTGAACATTGCAATGGGCATGGACACAAAGTAAGTGTGCTTTTTGTGTCTGTACAATGTTTTGATGGTTTTTAACTTTTTATATAAATTAAAACAGTACAAAATTAAAACGTATATGAACAGGTTACTTTCATGGTTTTTATGTATGTAACCTACGTATGTGTATGCTTGAAAAATATGAACCTTGATAAAAAAAAGTGGCTTTTTGTCTGTACAATGTTCACGCAATAGTTTAGTGTCATGTAATAATACTCACCCTATTAATTATTATTATACACACGCTGACACGTATACTGAAACAGACTCAGGTGGTTGTGATTGTTACCTAATATGCTGTCACCAATTCATTTTGCAGATTGATACATTGTTTGCTTCGGGTGGACTTTCAAAAAATTCATTGTTCATTTAAGAGCATGCTGATATCATAGGTCTCTCTCTCTCTCTCTCTATGGACCAGCCTTTACATACTAGTTCATGCATACTAAGTAGAGGGGTGAATTTTGATCCATTTAACCTAAATATAGGTCAATTATGACCCATTTACCTAAAAATGGGTCAATTCATGGTTGTTTTTTAATTTCCAATGAGCTAAATTGGTTGACCAGATCCGAAGTTTCCCAAAGTGCGTGTTAACAAAAACAATTTTCAGTCATTTTTTTTTCCAAAAATTAGATCATTATTTAAGAGTGTAGTTTTATAATTTTATTCATTACATTAATTACTCTATATAAATATTTATATAATTCGAAAGGGAAAGGGACCAAATAGCGTTGATGGGTTGACCTGACTGACTGGTACCTAAAATGAAACCAATTATTTACAAAAATAGTTAAAATATCTTGATAAAATGTGCTCTTAGTTAACCCAATCCATTTTGACCCATACAAAAATAACCATGTTGACTTGTCATCTATAACATTCAAAGGCCAACAAAAGTTTAATACTTATTTTCGACATATGGTGGTGCAGGTTGCCCTATAATTCTTCCTCGTGAAAGTGAGTCGGTTTTATTAGGTGCTGCTATTCTCGGTGCGGTTGCTTCAAAGAAACATCCTACTCTCAGACACGCCATGAAGGCCCTCAATGCACCTGGTCAGGTATGCATCCAAACAAGCTGGCCCGTTTTAGTACAGGCTGGCTGGGCCATTTTAAACCGGATTTGGTCATTTTTATATTTTTGTAATTACAGGTAATACATCCATCAAAAGACCCGAGGGTGAAAAGGTACCATGATGCTAAACACCGCATATTCAGGGACCTTTATGAACAGCAGCTCTCGCATCGATCAATAATGGCTGAAGCGTTGTCTTAAAACTCGAATACCCATCTTTGTTAATGGTTTTCTTGTGCCACTTTGCAAATTGAAAAATGGTTTTACCATGATAGTTTCAATTGTAGTTTCCGATGGTATAACCCAATGTAATTGACACCACGGGTATGTGAAGTTGATTGTGTTTTTTCTTCTACTCGGCCGAACACAATGGACGGACGGGCTAAGAGAGCTCATCTTGTTTAGCTCAAGCTTGGCTCACGTGTAAATTTTTACGCTCGGGGCCAGTTTGCTTATTATTCTTAGCTGGGGTTTGGCTGGAGCTTAGCCCCCGAGTCTTGTGGTTGACAGTTGTGTAGAGTTAGATGTATGATTAGAGGGTGCCATTGATCCCGTGTTCAAATGAGGCAAGCCCCACTTGTCACCAAAATGAAATAGGGGGTTTCAGGTTGGGTTAAGATGTTTTCTCATCTATGGTTTCCTCTTGATGGTGGTGGTCTCCTGTACTTGTGGAATGAAGATGAGCGGGTGGGTCAGTTACCCGTGAGTAATTCAAAGTAGCAACCTAGGTTGAACTTTTAACATGACCGTTTTTTTTTTGTTTTTTTTTTTTATAAAAGTAAACATTTTCCTAACTCAAATATTATTTGTTTGTAAATTACTAAGCTGTCAACTCTATTACTTTATTGAAATATTTTTATTATTTAACTTATTTTATGAATTAAATACTTTTCCAAAACCAAATATAAACATACCCCCTTGAATAAAATTAGCCTTTTTTTGGAACGGCAGTATTATAAAATTAGATAGATAGACACGAGTTTGGTGGGTCTTACGGGACAAGTAGTTGAGTATTTAGTCATTAAATGGCACAATTATTTATAACTTGGGTCCAATTTCATGACGGATTGTTATATTCAAACATCATGCCCTGATGTGTTAACAACTCTATATGGCTCTCACATGAGTCTATACGGGCCATATAGCCCATATACGAGCCGTATAGACTTCAAACACTTGACACTCTTCGGCACAAAATGACAAAATTTTGCACCTATATGGCTCGTATAACCCCCATGTGAGCCGTAAAGGCGCGCCTGGTGTCCAAATAACCTATGTGGTGGGGAAATAACTTATGCCTTTCATGACCAAGCCATTTTCACCAAACTCTCAATTGTAATGAATATGAATCACAATCATGGTATCTGATTTTGTTGCGTAAATTGGCTTTTATCATTATCGAATAACATATTTATCTCGAGAACTAATTTAATGAGCAGGTTAATTTAGGACACATTGAATGTGCCCAATACGTGTATGATAAATCTAAATATAAAGACCCAATGTGAATCAGCATTAGCAATCAACCTATAATTCTTTGGGGAGAGAAAGGTTCTAGAATTGGATCTTTAAGGTCGGCTAACGGCCTGACTCTTATCATTAACCAAATGTTGGTGGAGACTAAAGAATGAAAAGTCGGGTCTTTGGAATAAGGTAGCATCTTTAATTCAACATAACTCGAGAAAATAAAACCCAATCCCCCTCATGTATCAGGTAGGTGAAAAAAATATTTCAAGTATTGAATAAGAGTTATTTTAATCGTTCATTCGTATTCGTGATTATCTAAAGTGGAGGTGGGAAGAGGGAGAGATTTCATTTTGGCGTGACCAATGGGCGGATCATAGGTCGTTTTTTAGCTGTCTATGTCTTTATTAGATTTAGGATCTTCAAAAATCATGCAAGATGATTGACATATACAATATACATGGCAATTATGTAACTTGGTATTAGAATTAGAAGAGAGAATCGCAATAGGCTTTGAAAACCAAGGAATTACATAAGACTGCACAACCTTCTTGTCTAATGTGACAATTTCATATAAACTTATCAAAGGTTATGTATGGGAGACGACTCGGGTGAATTCGTGGTACCATCTCTCCAGCTAGATATTGAGTGAGCAACCTTCAATCCAAATTCCAACGTTGTAAGCTTTGTCAAAATGGGGTGTAAAAACCATAAGAACCAATGTATCACCTCAGCTAGATATTGAGTTGAGTAACCTTTTTAGTTAAAATAATAGTCAATTTCAGTTAATCATGAAACAAATTTTGGTACTTTATGAAATAAAATATTCCGTTGATCTTTTTTTTTGTTTTTTTTTCACAATAGATCCCACCTACAAATTTGTCGGCATCTATATGAAGTTTGATCGATCAAAATCTATATAAATGAAACAAAAACTAGTCATTGAGTCATAGTAACTTTAGTTCATGAATCCATATGTAATATTGAGTAATAGAGTGAATGGCTGCCAGGTACATAATCTCATCCCCCACTTGTTCTTCTAATTTTTTTTATTTTTTTTTTTTGGATTCCAACAGCTAATATTTATATATAATTTACTAATTTACTTACAAACTTTTAATTTAATAATTAAAATCAATTATCTTTTCACTAAAGAATTTTAAAGTAAATTCATGAAACATAAATAAGTATCATAAATATTCATTAGTTATACGCATGCTCTCAAAACTTCACATACTATATTCAATAATATGTTAGTTATGAAATAAGTTAATCATAAATTTCGAACTAAATCTTTGATGTCAGTTTTGAAGGAAATCGTTGTTTTCATAAGTTATGTCATGTTTATGTTCAAATTTCACATATGAAGGAACTTTAACAGTTTAACGTATAAAAAATTGTTGATAGACTTTAATATTTAATAAGGAAAAACTAAAAGTATGTTAGTTTTTTTTTAAAATAAATTAAATATATTTAACTAGTTGTATTTAGAATGACAACTTTCTTTTTTTTGTGTTTATGCCACCACACTCTCTAACTTGGAGAGTCTCGTTGCCTCACCCTGGCTAGACTATGTTATTCTTACCAGACTCATGCTAGCTTCAGAGTTTGGTTTGGGTGTTTCTTGGGAAACCATACCGCCGACTGCCATTTAACAGTCGTGCCGCTAGAGGAGCAGAACTCTCTCTAACGTAACACACGATGAGAAAAATCCGATGGGCTCTGACTTGTTTAACTTACTGACAGCTGTATTTCTAAAGCTCAGCTCAAGCTTGGCTCGTTTATTAGTTATTAATTCATTTAATTTATATATATATATATATATATATCTATAATTATTTTTGTTTTTTTATATATTTTTAATTTTTATTTATCATAATTGAATATATAATAATAGTGATGATTGAATAAATATATGTAAAGACTAGCCTCGTTTAGGCTTGCAAGCCAGCTTGAGCTCAATAAGTGAAACTTGGATTCGGGCTCAGACTCATTTATTAAATAAGCTTATTTAGAGGCTCGGCTCGGTCAAGCTTTTTGCGAGCTGATCTCGAGTAGTTCGTGAGCGGCTTGGCTCGTTTACACACCTAGATCAGACAGGCCTGTTAAACGCTTAATTTGAAGTTTTGAACTAACTTAAATTAGAGATCGCCTGAATGAGTATATCGTATATGATTTGTATAATTAAATTATAGTTGCCGTTTTGTTTGCACCTACCATATTTGATCTTGTTTAACTTTGCAGCTAGTAATGAAGGTGAAAGAGAAGCTTGAGAAAGATTATTACAGTCTCCCTACGGGTAAAAACGGAAAAGATGATGAAGAATTGATTCTTTGGTTTTTGAAGGACCGAAAGTTTTCAGTAGATGACGCCATTGCAAAATTGACCAAAACAATTGTGGGTAAATCTTCATTTTCTTAATAGCATGCTGATGAGATGTTTGATCCATTAAACATAATATATGTTTGTTTAATCCTTTGTTTTATTTTGATATTATATCTTCATTATATATTTAGAAATGGCGACGGTGTCAGAAATAACAGAAGAGTCATTAAAAAGAGTAGCTGCAACAGGGAAATCTTATATACATGATTCGCTTGATGTTAATGGGAGACCAGTATTGATAGTAGTTCCATCAAAACATATTCCAGATGTAAAGTTAATAATTTGTAGAGATAAATGTGATTTTGTTAATATAAAGTCTTAATCAGTGTTAATTGTGTCTTATTTTACATAATATGATATCGTACAGGAGTTTGACCGCTCAGAGGACGAGAGGTTATGTGTGTTCATGCTAGAGAAGGCACTAAGTAGACTCCCGGATGGGAAAGAAGAGATACTTGGAATATTTGATCTTCGCGGGTTTGGTTTAAAGAATTCGGATCTTAAATTCTTGACATTTTTGGTAAGTCATAAATTTCCGGGCTTGGTTCAGTTTTAGATAGGTTCGCTTTGTATACGAGCCGAGCACGAGCAAAGGAAAGCTCGATTGTTTTTTCTTAACACCGGCTATAGTTACATTTGTATAATTTGCTCTATATTATTTAGTTATTTTTTTATCATAATTTCCTCTCAGACTAACCTTTTTATTAGAAATAAGGGGATATTGGAAGCTGATGAATGTTTTTGTTGAATATTTGCAGTTTGACGTGTTATATTATTATTACCCGAGACGGCTGGGACAAGTATTATTTGTTGAAGCTCCTTTTGTATTTCAGCCAATTTGGCAGCTTGCAAAGCCCTTAGTAAAGCATTATGCTTCTCTGATATAATCGTCTTTCCATACAATTTAGTAAATAGTAAATGGGTAGGTCAGGCAACGGGTCAAACCTGTAATTTTTAAATTGGTCAGGTCCGGTTGACCAGGTACAGATTTATCCAAAATAATATAATTTTCTTGAAAAATAATGGTTTGGGAGGTTTATGCTTCCTTCTAAGTTTTTTTTTATACTGTTTGACCCGTTAGAGATATATTTTAAACGTAACTTAAATCAACACATTGTAAGTTAGTGGGTCATGTTTGCTTCTAAAGGTACGGTTTTGCTCGGCGGATGATGTGAGGAAGGAGTATTTTACAGAATCGACACTTCCAGCAAGCTTTAGGCGTTGACAGCATATTCCATTTTCTTCATTTATACAAAAAATCATTCCAGGTATTTATGCTATTTCTTAGTCTATTATCTAATGAGATATAAATTATAATCAAGTTATAAACGGGTTAAAACATGCCATACACAGGTTGATGAGTTTTAATAAATGGGTTCAACAGGTCGTAAACGGGTTATTGGTTGACCTTATCAACTTTAAAGAAAATCTTTTATTCAAATTTTTGATGGGTCGATCCGTTCAATTAAATGGTTAATCAGCGTCTAGTTAGACGGGTTAAAAGCCAACATAATTCGTTTACTGAACTGATTTACAGATGATAGCCATGAAAAAACGTGTTAGAAAGTATTAATACTCTTATCTTTGTAGGGTGTATTGGTGGAAGCTGAGCTGATGTGGAGCTTGAGCTAGCTAGAGGCTTGGTTGGGCTTAGTTTTTATTGGCTTCATCATGGCTTGGCTTGTATAGAGTTGTTTTGTGGGGGTTATTTAAGCAAAGTTAATTGTTTAAAGCTTTCTTTCTTATAAAAATAGTAAATTTAAAATTTTTGATCATGTGGTATCAAAATATATAAATCATTAATATGGTTGTAAAGTTATGTATTATATGTCATTACTCGTAATAATACTGGCGATGAGAACGTGTGAACCATGTGCGCGTAAAAATGATGGGCCCACTATATATAATCAGTAATAGACTAATAAGTGTGAAACATATAAAATACTACTGGTTATGCTAAAATTTCAAATAATCAAACATATTCAACCGCATTTAATACATATGTGTGAAGTTGAGGAGTACAAAAAAACCGGTTTGGGTTTAAAACCGGTTTCATCCAAACCGACCCAAACCGCCAGTTTCAGGACCGGTTCCCTTTCAAATCTATCAAACCGGTTTTAAAACCGAACAGGTTTGAGTAAAACCGGTTAAAACCGGTTTTATAAACCGAACCAAACCGGCGTGACCAGGTTGGCCTATTATGCTTCTAAACCGGTTTATAAACCGAACTGGTTTAAGTCAAACCGGTTTTGACTAGTCGTTGACCAAACCGGTTCGGTTTATAAACTGGTTTGGTTTGGGTTTAAAACCGGTTTTGTACACCTCTAGTGTGAAGTAATTAATAGTGTTGAAGGTCCCTTGAAGTCACAAGGCTAAGACCAGTATGAGGAAAGTCGTCATCGCTTGGACATATGACTAGCACAAAAGCAGTGTATTACCCATTATCTCTTGGACATTGATGAGCAAGTACATTACCCATATTTAATTATAGTTATGGTTAAGGGTATGGCTGTAAAATTCCCGCCTAGGCTCCAATTAATACACGATATTAGTTGCTAGTCCGTATCCCATTGATTAGTTGTTGATTGATCAAACTTGGTCAAATGTTTTATACATAAAATTTGGTATTTATTTGTATATTTCAAAAACTACATATAAATTCTAATCCAATTTGCGTTTAGCAAGTTCTACAACACGGCTAGGGATGTACATAAGTCTGCTCATCAGTTTTGGGCTTGAAGCTAACCAAAACTGATATTTCGGTCATTACAAGCCAGTTTTTCAGTTTTACATTTGATGAAATCTTTGGACATAAAATATTTTGAACCAAAACAATGAATTTGAGTCCAAAATTGTTGTTAACCACTTATTAATAAAAAAAATTTGACCATGAAATTTTGCACCAAAAATCCAATAACAAATATTCAAACAAGTTCAACGTAGTATGGTTTTACATATCCATGCGTTATAAAGTTCACTTTAGTTTTGAAGCCATGGGGGGAAACTTGTATTGCGGGCCGGAGTGGCTCCGTTTTTTACAGTCACCTCCGTTTTTTTTGCTTAGTAGTATAAATTTATGCGTTTTCATCCGAAAATTTATATACATAGTGTAAATTTACTCGTTTTCCTCCGAAAATTTTAAACCCATTAACCCTTGTTTATGAAAACCTTTATACATATTGAGTCCGGTCTAACCTGACATAACCGAAACCGACCCGTAAAAAAATGACCGTTAAGTTTACCACATAAACTTATTTCAAACAACATTATACACTTTTGAAGTTTGCAGATGGAAACCAGAACCACCACTCAACTAGCCAATCTGTTACAACTCAGCATCAACAATAAATCACACTCAACCGGAAAACTCATCCACGCTCACATCCTCCGCACCGGCTGCCTCACCGACACCTTCCTATCGAATCGGTTAATCGAATTATACCACAAATGTGGCCATTTAACCACTGCCCACCAACTGTTCGATCAAATGCCTCACAGAAACATTTTCTCTTGGCACGCAATACTAACCGCCCATTGCAAAACCAACAATCTAGACACCGCACACCAGCTGTTCGACCAAATGCCCGAACGAAACGCGGTTTCTTGGAACACTTTGATCAGTGCATTTGTTCATAACAGGTTGTATCACAAAGCATTGAGTATGTTTAATAATATGAATAAAGCAGGTTTCTTGCCCACTAATTTTACGTTAGCGAGTGTGTTCAGCGCGTGTGGCGCGGTGTTGGATTCGGATTACGGGTGCGTGTGTCATGGGTTGGTTAGTAAGATTGGGCTTGAAAGTAATGCTTATGTTGGGAATGCTTTGTTGAGTATGTACGCGAAATGTGGGCGTGTTGAAGATGCGCTTAAGGTGTTTGATGAGTTGCCGGAAGTTAATGAGGTTTCGTTTACGGCGATAATGGGGGCTTTACGGGATAGTGATCGTGTTGACTACGCGTTTGAGTTGTTTCGGTCGATGTGTAGAGGTGGAATACCAGTCGATGCGGTATCGGTTTCGAGTATTCTTGGTGTGTGTGCTAGAAGTGGGATTGGTCAACGGTTTCATGGTCAGCAAATTCATGGGCTTACGGTTAGACTCGGGTTTGAAAGCGATCTTCACTTGAGTAATTCTTTGCTAGATATGTATGCAAAACACGGGGATATGAATAGTGCCGAATTGATATTTGATAATTTGCAAGAGTTTAGTGTTGTTTCTTGGAATGTGATGATTGGCGGGTACGGTCAAACTCACCAAATTCAAAAGGCGATAGAGTTTATGCAAAAGATGCAAAGATTAGGATTTGAACCAGATGAGGTGACCTATATTAATATGCTTACCGCGTGTCTGAAAGCGGGTGATATTGAAACCGCTCATGAAATTTTTAACAAAATGGGTTCGCCAGGGTTGACTTCTTGGAATGCTTTGCTTTCTGGATATACCCAAATTGGAAAACATAAAGAGGCTATTAGGGTTTTTATAAAGATGCAGTTTTGTAATGTTAAAGGTGATGAAACTACTTTTGCGGTTATTGCAAGCTCGTGTGGTTCGTTAGGGCTTTCAGAGGGTGGAAAACAAGTTCATGCGGTTTCGATAAAGAATTATTTTGATGATGATGTTTATGTTGCTAGTGGGCTTATTGGGATGTATTCAAAGTGTAATAAAATAGAGGTTGCAAGATTAGTATTTGAAAGAATTAAAGATCAAGATGATATAGTTTGTTGGAATGCTATGATGGCCGGATTATCGTTTAATAATCTTGATAAAGACACATTCTTTTTGTTCAAAAACATGTTAGAAAACAATATGCTTCCGACCCAGTTCTCGTACGCGACCGTACTAAATTCCTGCTCGAAATTATCGTCTATTTCGCATGGTAAACAAGTTCACGCACGCGCTTTGAAAGATGAAGCTATAAACGATGTTATAGTTGGAAGTGCGGTTATCGATATGTACTGTAAATGTGGAGATGTAAACGAAGCAAGATTGTTTTTTGATGAAATGCTTGTTAAGAACGTTGTTACGTGGAACGAAATGATTCACGGGTATGCACAAAACGGGTTTGGAAATGAAGGCGTGGAACTTTTTGAACAAATCGTTAACGAATCAGGTCAAAAACCGGATGCTATAACATTTATTGCGGTTTTGACTGCGTGTAGTCATTCGGGGTTGATTGATTATGGGATTAACGTGTTTAACTCAATGCAAGAACATGGTGTGGAGCCGGTTTTGGATCATTACACGTGTTTGATTGATTTGTTGGGGCGTGCAGGTCGGTTTGATGAAATCGAGGTTGTTTTGGATAAGATACCGTGTTTAGATGATCCGGTTTTGTGGGAGGTGGTTTTGAGTTGTTGCAGAGTGCATTTGAATGTGGGTTTAGCGAAACGAGCTGCGGATGAGTTGGTACGTTTGGATCCGTTTAATTCTGCACCGTATGTGCTTTTGGCTAATATGTATACTTCTATGGGAAGATGGGATGATGTGCGGAAGATTAGGGAGTTAATGGTTGAGAAACAGGCGGTTAAAGGTACGGGCTATTGTTGGTTTGAAAATAAAGATGAGAGTTAGGTAGAATATGGTCAAAGTTAAGATGCGTAGGACGCTTATATGTAAAATTCATCTGGGTCGAAATTGGTCAAAGTTAGGATGTGTAGGAGGTTTATATGTAAAAGCACATCTGGGTCAAAAATGGTCATTTTTGGTTAAAGTTAGGATGTATAGAGGCTTATATGTTAAAACACATGTGGGTCAAAATGGTCAAACTTGGTCAAAGTTAGGATGTGTAGGAGGAGGCTTATATGTAAGAATACATATGGGTCAAAATTGGTTTAAGTTAGGATGTATAGGAGGGTTATATGTGAAAACAATCAGAAGGGTGACGAAGTTTTGAACCGTTTACTTAAAGAGATGAGAGAGATGAGAGAGATGCAGCTTCTGATTATACTTAAAGCTTTTTTGGTTGTACATAGAGCAACGCCTTTGTATGTGAAGCTCTCGACCTTAAATGTTGGACTTGGTGTTTAAATGCTATAAACACAAGGATACATATTGAATCAATCTTTAATGAATGAAGATACTGTTTGGAAGTTTCACTTTTGTATTTGTGCTTTATCTAGCTGGTTGTGTGGTTCCTTTGCAGTTTTGAAGTTATATGGTATTATTTGTTGGTGATGAATATATGGATGTTGATTATTGAATTACCTTTAAATGTTATTGCTTGAAATTGTGGATAGAAATGAGGATAATGCAATGCAACTATTTAACTTTATTATTAGTGGTGTACAAGTGTTTTTGACTTGTATTAAAGAGTTCAAGTAATGTTGACTGCTTGCAACTACAAACTAGCACAATAGAGTAACCCGGACTGTCAAACCATATGGGTTGTGCGATGGGTCAATGGGTTCGGGTCGACAATTTGCTCCAAGAACTTTGACAAAAATTGTATCCGGATTTGAAGGAGTCTCTTTAAGAAAAAAGTAACAAAATAGGTTCACCAGACTCCAGGAGTGGCGGTGATGGAGGCAGAAGTAGGTGGTGGTGCCGGACTGCCGGTGACATTCAATTGGAGGGAAATTATTAACTTTTTTACTATAAAGATAAACTAGCTCCTCGTTTTGGAAAGAAGGGTAAACTAGCTCCTCGTTTCGTTGGTCCTTTTAAAATTCTTGAACGTGTTGGGAAGGTAGCTTATCGACTCGAACTATCGGAAGAACTTGCCGGTGTTCATCCGACTTTTTATGTATCAAATCTTTAAAAGTGCCTAGCCGAGGGTAATCTTCATATAACTCTCGATGAAGTTCATGTTGATGAGTCTATGATTATGGTTGAACGACCCGTTGAGATTATGGATCGCAATGAGAAGAAAACCAAGCGTAGTCGAATTCGGTTAGTAAAAGTTCGATGGGAATCACGGCGTGGCGCGGAGTTTACTTGGGAACGAGAAGACGCAATGAAAGAGAAGTATCCACATTTGTTTGCATCGTCGTCTTCATCTTACTTTCGGAACGAAATTTCCTAAAGTAGTAGATACTGTGACATTCGTCAATTTCGGGTCCGAATAGTATTCGTTTTGTAAACTTTTATTATGTAAACCGACCCGTTTTATAAACCGACACTTTGGAAATAATCAAAATGATGAATTTTATGTTATGATATTGTATTACACTTGTTGGGTCTTGAAAACATTCAATTTGGTCTTTAAAACGCTTAAAAGTCACTTAAAACGAACTACGGGGACCAAAACTGCCATTTTTGAAAAATCAGGAAATAACCCCTTCGCGGGGCGCGACTGGGTGGTCGCGGGGCGCGAAGACAGGTCTGCAGCTGCACGTTTTTTTGGTTATTTTTATGCATACATGTGACCAAAACACCCCATTTTCATGCAAGACCCTTTATGCTTGACCATTTCAACTTACCCTATATATACACCACCCTTTCCATCCATTAATCTCTGCTACATCTCTCATTTCTCTCTCAAAACATCAAAGATTCAAAGGTTGTTCATAGTTGTTCTTGAGTGTTTGACTTCTAAAAGTCAAACTGAGTTTTATCTTTAATTCTAACTTTTTCATCTAACATTACTAACTCTTGAATATGGTGGTACAACATATATATAATACACACCCCTTGTTTCCTTTATTTGTTGCTTCACCGACTCCGGTTGGCTAAGTTTCGAATGTCATAAGGCAAGGCTTCATGGAGGACTTCGTGTTCTTGATATATATATACACACACATAACTTATTATACATATCACTTATGACTAACTTCTAACCCTTTTAGTTTGTTCATCTTATTTACAAGTTCCATGGTGTGGGTTTGTATAAGACTAACCTCGTTTTTTAACCGAAACTAGTCCAAACCGGAAACCGAACTTTTGTTTACTAGTTTTGTTAAAATAGTTGTTTAAACATGTTTATTGCTAGATTTGAGTTTCAAAAATCATTTTTACAAGTTCTTTGATATTAAGCATATGGAATCCATCTATGAACTCGTTGGGAGATGGAAACCGAACTAAACCGAAACTTTTGCTTAAAAGACTTGTAGTTAACTTTTTAGTTGTAAAATTTAAGTTTTCTTCATTTATAAACCAATATACAAGTTCTATGATATTTGGGCATGTAGAAACCATCTATGAATTATTTGTGAGATGGAGACCGAACCAAACCAAACTATACCAACTTTTACTCGCTTATGACATACAAGTGTGTTTTTAGCTATCAAGAGTTGTATATTTCTTTAAAAATAGTTTACAAACTGATTTTAATTATTTTCTTAAGTACTTGGAATTGTTGGATCCAACTTGATCTCATCACATAGTTTGGACCGACAAAACCGAACACTCGCTTAACGTGCGTTGCTAGTTCTAAACAATAGATCTACATACTTGGTTAAGTATTAGTATATTTTAATGAGTTATCTCATAACAATTAATATGTTGGGAAGTTGACTTTGGGTTTGACCATTTGTCAAGACCCGAACCGACAACCCGAACACTCGTTAAAAACCCGTTTTAGTATCTTTGTCCCAAAGGAACTTGCATTTTAGCATTTTTCCCACCTTATTACTTAACATTGGTTAAGTAAATATTAAGGTTAGATACTTTAACCCGGTTTCGAGCAAACTTACATTTTTAAAGGATTGTTATTATAAATTCTTAAAGAGTTACATTTTAAACCTTGAACTTTAATTGTTTACTTTTTGCAACAATTATTTTACTTAAAGATCTTCAAGACAACCATTCTAAATCCTAGATTTTATTGTCATTTAGGCCTTGCTCGTTAAACTTCATCCATCCGGTTATTTGTCTTTTACCGATCAAGTTTTATACTTGAATGTGAGTAACTTCATACCCCGTTTTCTATCCTTTTGTTTTGGGGTGACATTTCATACTTATTCAAATCAAATGCTTTATACTTGAGTCTTAAACCACAAACATTATTGTATACTTTACTTAAATAAATGCTCGATTTGGTGTTCTATGCTTACATGATTATATGCTTATGTGTGTACCGCTTTTGGAAGGTTGATTCATAAATCTGTGAACTATTTGGTATTCTCTCATAGCACGGTGCCGTTAATGTATTCTTATTAACGACCTCATGAAATCCGAATCTATTTGGTATTCTCTTATAGACGTGCCGCTAATGTATTCTTATTAGCGACCTCATATTATCCAAATTATTGTTATTTATTTGTGGTTTTGTATACAAGATTGTGGCGTTTCTTACTATATACATATTGTTCAAACTTATGAATTGCTCACCAACCTTTGTGTTGACAAACTTTATTTTATGAAATGTTACATGTTTGCATCTAGGTTGATTATGGAGTTCGGTGAAGACAACGTCACAAATACCGTTAGGATATTAGCAAAAATGAACAATATTTGATTTGCTATATTTTGCTATGTTTTGTTGTATTTGACTTATGATTATTTGGTTATGTGACATTTTCGATGTTGTGAAATGAAACGAGTTTGTTAAATATTGTCGCTTTAAATAGTGTCATGCGCTTATGGGCAATCGTTGAACCCCGGCATGTTCCGCCGCCTTTGATCGGGGTGTGACATTAATCAACTAATTATATATATATATATATATATATATATATACTATATATAATGCATGAAACATGGGCAAATTAAGACACCTACATTTTAAGTAATTCACAACTTGTAAAGCTTAAGGTACACATTCTATAGCATGTAAGATAGGGACAAACTTGTCCATTAGAAAATATACATGAAACAAGCTACAACATTGCCCCCTCATTTTTACTCAACTTTTGTAAATTTTAAAAATTATTACAACTTTGAAACTTCATCTTCACGTATGTATTCTTTTTTATTTTAATTGTAACCAACTTCCCACCAACGATTTTCCAACGGCCGTAACTTTTTCATACGTTAATACATTTTGTTTAAAATGACACCATAAAAACGAGCATTTTATTGTCTTTAATTTGGGTATGATATTGCTATAGTTTTTTTCAATTAAAAAAATTAACATGTTACATATAGGCGTTCACAATTCAGCTTTAACGGTTTATAATTTAAATAGTGAGCTAAACCATTGGTTTGATTTTTTTTCATTGAAAACGAAAACTAAAGCGTCGAAAATTTAAACTGAATCGTTACTAATGGTTTGGTTTCACGCATGCATTGAGTTTCAATAATAAGTTTACAGTCCGGTTCGGTTTTATATGGCCTATTTTTGGTATAAACCGTAAACTGAACTGTTTTCTATGGTTTGAACATTCATAAACCAGCTAATCAAAAGTGGCGATTGGTTTAAACGTTTTCAAGATTTCAAACGAATTTTGAACATCCGTAATTGTTACATGATTACTAGGATTTTGGTTTCCCGCAGCATCGCGCGGGCACCCGTCTAGTATATATATATAGGATGAGTATCATTACAGAACTGTTAAATTATATAAGAACTTGAAAGAACCCATGAAAACTAACATTTTTTATAAATTTTTTTGTATGTTAATGTTAGTTGAGTGTAGCTTTACCATTTTTTTATCTATATTTACAATTACAATTTTGAAAATTAGTTTTTATACATATCTATGTTTTGTTTTATACCTATGTAAATTTGTTAGTACAAAAATTTTACACATATGTAAACTTGTTATTTATATATGTAATAAAAAAAATTTATATAAAATATGATAAAACTACACTTAATTAATGTTATATAAAAAAAATTAAAAAAATGTTTGGTTGTGTAGAGTTTCTAAAAGTTCTTAACTTTTTTAGAGTTCATAAATGATACTAACCCTATATATATATATATATATATATATATATATATATATATATATATATATATATATATATATATAAATTACAAAATACACCCTCAACCTTACTTTACTCCCTACATGTTTCCACACTAAAGTTTAGGGACTAAAATGCAAGTTTTGCCAAATAATATCCAAATCCACCATCCAAACCCGCGTACCCTTATTCCATGACCCGTTTAAGTTTCGTGGACCGCAATTTTCGTAGTATAGATGGTAATTGGATCACAGATGACGTTAATCACGCTATAATCGGTTCACGACGCATTTAATTTGGAAAACGAATACTTTATAACGCGAATTTCTTATTTTACCTAGCGACCAAACCCGCTCATCAAAATACACGTAAACGACAACCATAATTCAATTGATCTTGCAGATAGGACCTCCTACACATCGCGAATCAAACCCTCAACATTAATTTGATTAACACAGCCGTTTTATACCCGTTGTTGATCCATCTAGTTCCGGCCACTGTTCGGGTCCATACGCCATCGTTACGTCCTCTTTTAAGGTAATTTAATACACTGCTGTGTCCGTCGTGATTCACTCGTCAATAGCCCAAACATTAATCAAGCTAAAAACTAACGAATTGTTCAATTGTAACAATTAGGGTTCAAACCAATTGGGGGTTCTCCTTGTGTTTCTATTTAACCAGTTATTATCATTTATAAAACAATTGAAAGTTTATCACAGTTGGTTTGGTGTGTGTGTTGAGTTAGGTGACCCGGCGGCCACCCGGGTTCAATCCGCAGCAGACCTTTTTTGGGTGTTTTGTTTTGTTTTTATTGTTTAATGGTTTTTAATGAATTATAGATATAATATAATTAGTATTAAATATCAAATAAATATTATTTTATTTAACCGACACTTTTAATTCACGTCTCCTCGTTGTTGGACGTCTTTGCAAACTCGTCATGTATGTATATATATGTATTATTATTAAACGAAGATATAACAAACAAACTTAAAACGCGTTAAATATATAGATATATATATATATATATGTTTTATTTAACCTCGCTAACAATCCAAAATACACTTTTTGTTTAAATATTATTATAACTATTTACTTAAAAACGTTTATGTTATAAGTATCGATTTAAAATATTATATATTTATACTATAATTACTCAAATATTATATTTCAAGTTATAGTTAAGCAAATCATTTTACGTAGTTTGTTTATTAAATTCTTTAATCAAATATAATTATTATAAGTATATTTTATATTTAAATTATTTATTTAAATTATGTATTTATAAGTCTAACCATATGATTTTCTTTATCAAGTATAAGTAATGGTAATTCTCTAAAACAATAAAAGTTATAATTCTTTAAATCGATAACAATGATAATGGCCTGCAATTATAATCCACATAGAATTGAATCGTTCAATCAATAATTATCCTAATCCCAAATATAATTCAAATCATACCGGAATCATAATTCATTAAATCATGTTATATATTTTTATAATTAATTCATATTACCCTTATCTAACTAGGAATCCTTTGCGGTATATCCCGAAGGGTTCATCTCTCTTATCATCATCATCGCTTATATTTCGTTCATCCGATAAGGTGAGTAATCACTCCCCTATTTTACTTGTTTTCAAATGTTTTGGGGACAATCACGTACCATTTATCGAATTATTTATCTTATTATTTCTCAAACGCAAACTGTGATCTTTGTGTTGTGTATCAATTGGAATGACTACATGTTACTTGTTATTTGCTTACTTGCTTACTTGAATCGCATTCGGAGAGGTCCAACATAATCTCATTATAGTATGATCATACGACCGTCGTAGTGGCCGGAGCCCGATCGCATTGGCAATGGTTTCACCGACACTCATTACTTGCTTAACACTTTCGTTGTTTATACTCACAGATAACAGTTTTGCTTATTTTTACTCTATTATTTATATCATTATATATTATCATTTTGTTTGTGTCAAAACTGGTGAATCTACTCACTCAACATGTGTTGTTGACAAATATATATATTTTGTACGCATTTGCAGGTTATAGATTGGATTGCTTATCGAACTGAAGCTCACATAGAGATGACTTTAGGATAAAACATATACCAAAATAGTTGGTTTTGTATTTGTAATTTTCTTTATTTTAGTTGTATATGAATTTTGATAATAAATAAATTAATTAGATATTGTCGCTTTATAATTTCATGATAGTAACCTTGTGAGCTGTGACAATCAGCTCACGCCCCGAAATTTCCGTCTTAGGTTGGGGTGTGACAGTTAGACCATGTGTAGTGAGTCTAATTCTATTTATAATTTGTCTCTAAATTCAAATCTAATACAAATTCTATTAGAAAATTGTAATTTAACACTAAATTTAGATCTTTAAGATTCTAAACATGATTGTAAGTGCTATTAATGAGTTTAAAATATTGTTAGTTAAGGTTGGCGGTAGTGGACGCCAAAGCCACACAAGCTGCTAAAGGCCCGCCAAATCAAAACAGTTCCCACACCCACACATATAAGCGTGAAAATGAACGAGTCTTTTTGGGCACCGACCGGTTAAAAAAGGGCTAAAGTGTGGAGGGGGGGGGGGGCGCATTTCTTAATCATATTTTTATATTAAAAAAACATTAGATAATAATTGTGTTATTTAAAAACTTCTATGCATACGTGGCAGTATAGTGGGACATGGATGTCCACAACCCGAAACTAACAGAGCAAGGGCTTACTCGTGCATGGCTCATTTACAAACCGAGCAAAACCTGAACCGGGGCAAAATCAAATTGAGCATTTTTTGCTCAAACCTCGAGCTATTTCCAAGCATTACTTATTTCTATTTTTACTTTAAAATTTCCAATAAGAAACAAGTTCGAAGTTGTAAATAGCGTATTTGTAAACAAATTAGTATTTTTTAGAAAAACGTGTAATAGATCGTAAATTCTCATAAGAAAGAAATTTAAAGCTAGATATAATAAACATTTAAACATACTTATAGTAACTTGAAATATTGAAACGAACATATAAAACTACGAAATTTTCGAAATTAGGAAACATTTAAATGGGTTTAAAAAGTGATATATTTATGTGTGTACGTATATAATTAATTCAAGCCAATTGAACAGAACCGAACGAACCAAGGGCACCTTTGCTCGTGCTTGACTTGTTTATTTTTCAAACGAGCGATGAGCGGTTGGAACAGCTAGGGGTGTTCTTCGGGTTATTTATTCGGGTTTCGGTTTGTTTGGGTCGGGTTGTTCGGGTTTGAGCTCAAAACAAATTGACCCAAGAACCGACCCAAATAAGTTCGGTTTGTTTGGGTTTCAGGTTAAACTGGTCAGGTTTCGGGTTTAACAAATTAAAAAAAATTATCCACCTTTAACAATATAAAAAAACCATATTTTAAGCCGTTATACAACCATATTCAACTATGAATTATAATATTTAGCCAAACCTGAAAATTATCATACAAGCATGCATTAGACGAGATGGAGTGTTGTAGCATGTGGATCAATGCTTGTGTAAATTGAAGAAACATGCCCAATACATATTGCTTTAAATACTATACTATTTAAGTTTTTGAATTGAAGATACATTCTCAACATGCTTTACGGTAATTAATACATTGGGATCTAATGTGACAGATCCAAATATTAATTGGAGTATTGAAAACAGTCGAACAAGAATACATATGGTCCCTATGTTACTTCATTGCTAAACTGCCCTATAAAAACCAGGATACATACATCGATGTATCATACTTCGGGTTATTCGGGTCAACCCGAATAAAGGTATTTCAACCCAAATACCGACCCGAATATTTTATCTCGAGTTCGGATTAGAAGTTTAATCGGTTCGGGTGAATTCGGATCGGGTTATTTGGATCTCGGGCCGCTTTGGTTCGGGTTCCTTATTCGGGTACACACCCGTGGGACAGCGTCAATAACCGGTGTAATAATAATATTTAAAAAATAAAATGTT
Source organism: Bidens hawaiensis (assembly GCF_021521415.1). Classification (NCBI taxonomy): domain Eukaryota; kingdom Viridiplantae; phylum Streptophyta; class Magnoliopsida; order Asterales; family Asteraceae; genus Bidens; species Bidens hawaiensis. The sequence goes on from NW_027495012.1 coordinate 110,119, forward strand.
AGTTGAGAATCCCTAGTTGTCTTTTTATAGAGAGCTATATGATGACGTCGTCCGTGTGGCCGTAACTGGAACAGTGTAATATATCAAATCCATACATGGCGTTTTTCTTCTTCTTCACTCAATATTATTATTATTATTATTATTATTATTATTATTATTATTATTATTATTATTATCTTCACCAATTCATCAGCGTAAGTGCTTCCAAATCCTTCCAATTCTAGGGTTTTATTCACAATTTTAGGTTACTTTTGTTTGATTTGTATCATTTCAAGTTAATTGCAGGATTTGTAGATGAAATATAGTGACCTGGAAGTGCGAATATAGGGTTTTTGTTAGTAATTTTAGGTTAGTTTTGTTTGATTCGTTTTATTTCAACTTAATCGCACGATTCGGAGATGAAATTTGGCAAATTGAGTACCTGTTTAGACACGTTAACACTTGTTTAGCAAAAAAAATAAGTAGACATAATTTTATAATTTTTTAAAAATTAAGTTAAAATTACGAGGTTAGGGGATACATAAAAGCTGAGTCGTTTTCATGTTTGACACTTGTGTTAATCGCGTCGTCTCTAACCTGTTAAAACACATGTGCCAGCCTTACCTGGAACTCTGAAATTAGGGTTTTATTCGGAATTTTAGGTTAGTTTCGTTTGATTTGTTTCATTTCAATTTAATCACACGATTCGGAGATGAAATTCGGTTATATGGAAGCCTGAAATTAGGGTTTTATTGTGAATTGGTCGTTAGTTTTGTTTGATTTTTTCATTTCGAAATAACCGCACGTTCAGGGATGAACTTTGGTGATCGGGAAGTCTGATATCAGGGTTTTTTATTAGGAATTTTAGGTTAGTTTTATAATTCGTTTCGGTTCAATTTGATCGCATGATTCGGAGATGAAATTTGGTGACCTGGAAGTAGGGCTGGCAAATTGGGTACATGTTTAGACACTATAAAACATGTTTAGCAAAAAAGTACACTATGTAAATTTATAATTTTTTTAAAATTAAGAGGTTAGGGGATACATACATCAAACATATAACTGCCACGCTCAAACCACCAAAGTCGAGTCGTTTTCATGTCTGACACTTGTGTTAATCGCGTTGTCTCTAACCTGTTAAACATGATTTGCCAGCCCTACCTGGAACTCTGAAATTAGGGATTTATTCGGAATTTTAGGTTAGTTTCGTTTGATTTGTTTCATTTCAATTTAATCGCATGATCCGGAGATGAAATTCGGTTATATGGAAGCCTGAAATTAGGGTTTTATTGGAATTTTCGATTAGTCTTGTTTGAATTATTTCGTTTCAAGTTAATCGCCCGATTCGGAGATGAAATTTGGTAATCTGGAGGTCTGAAATTACGGTTTAATTGGAAATTTCAGGTTAGCTTTGTTTGATTTCAACTTAAAAGGCACGATTCTAAGATGAAATTTGGTGATCTGCAAGTCTGAAATCAGGTTTTTATTTGGGAATCTTAGGTTACCTTAGTTTGATTTGTTTCATTTCAACTTAATCGCACGATTCGGAGATGAAATTTGTTGATCTGGAAGTCTGAAATTAGGGTATCGGGACAATTAAAAGGTGAAATGGACAGTCCTAGGTTAAAGTTCTTATGCAGTTTTAACGGCAGCATATTACCTCGTCCACAAGATGGTAAGCTTCGATACGTAGGTGGGGAGACTCGAATCGTGAGTGTTCCACGCGATATTAGTTATGAAGAACTCATGGAGAAGATGAAGAAGTTGTATGATGGAGCAACTGTTTTGAAATACCAGCAGCCTGATGAAGACCTTGATGCACTTGTGTCTGTTGTGAATGATGATGATGTTGTTAACATGATGGAGGAGTATGAAAAGTTGGGGTCGGGAGACGCGCTTACTCGCCTTCGATTGTTTCTGTTTTCGGGTACAGAACAAGATGATTCTATACATTTTGACAGGGATGAAGTGGATAATGAGAGGAGATATGTTGATGCTTTGAACAGTCATAATGATGATCTGATTGATGATGTTCATTCGATTGATCAGTATTACAATCAGTTGAATCTTGATGGAAGTGTTTATAATCAAACGAATTATGAGTCTCAATGGAGTCCTGGATATTACTCTCCAAGAACTCATGGAAGTGATTTCCCGAATTCGCCTCGGTATGATCAACACTTACCGTTTCAAGAAACCGTTGTTGGTTTTCCTGGTAATATACTTCATGGGGCTTATCAGGTTGGTCATATGTGTGTTGAATGTGCTCCTACGTGTTTATATAATAATATGAATATGTATCCAGATGGTAATCATGTGACATCACATTATGCTCATCATGTGTATGGTAATGAGGTGTTTCATGATCAAGGGATGACTATCGGTTTTCATAATGGTTATGGGCCTGGGCCCGTGCCTGCAAATGGTTTGTGGAGACATGGTCAAGCTGGTCAAATGCAAGAAAATGGTGCATATAATATAGGGTATGCTAGTCCTAGGGTTCCAGTTGGGGTGGATAATGTGAGTCAGCATCACTTATTAAATGAATCGGTCCAATTCATTCCTGCACCTGTCAGACTTACTCCTGACCCAGTTCAGTTTACTCCTGACCCGATTCAGTTGGCTTCCGTACCGGTCCAGTTTACTCCTGGCTTGCCAAACTGCTTAATTCCTATAGATCTTGTGAACACTTCAAATATAGAAGTAGGAAATAATTCCAGCAGTATAAAGTTGAATTCACCTGTGAAGCAAATAATTGGCGCTGACAAATGTGATGAAGAAAATGATCATGTTTTAAAAAATGAAGAAGTTTTGGATGAATCCGTAAAGAAAGCAGACCTAGAAGGTGCTGATGATGTGAAGGCTGCTTCTGCTGTTTTGAATAAAGTTGAAGCCAAAGAAGAAATGGTGCAGGAATTAGACATAGTGGTGAGTAAAGGGTACTTCTTAGAGTCAGGGGTGTTCAAAAACCGTTTAAACTGCCCGAACCGCCGTTCTGGAACTCAATCGGCTGGTTTGGCTGGGTTAGGATTGAACCGGTTTAGTTTATGGTTTGGAAAAATGGGATTCACGGTTTGCTTTTCTGTTGGAAACGATTGTTAAAACCGAACCGACTGAAGTATTGAAAAAATAAAAGATAATAGTTTTCTTAATCTTCATAGTTTTAATGAAAATAAAGTATTGTTTTCTTATACGAATCAATCAGTTATAATTATTTCTGATTTTAATATGTATATATAATTAAATTAACCGAATTCGTTGTATTATTATTATTATTATTATTATTATTATTTTTTCATAAACCCTTAATACTCAAAAGGTAAAATGTTCGATGTTTTTTTAAACCTACCATTTTACGGAACTTTCATAGTAGCAAACCACCAAAACCGGATCGTTTTCTCCGGTTTAGCTGGTCTGGCCAACCCACCTGGTTCAGTTAAGTGCTTTTTTTACTTACCGGTTCGGTCAGAATTTCTGTCAAAACCAGCAGAACCGGACCAAACACCTCTATTTGAGGTGGTAATTTCAACCCGTTTACATTTCAATACGTCGATGGGTTATTTAAATCTCAAATGGGTCAACCCAACTTGCCTAAGTTTTGAATCATATTATATATGAGCAATTTTGTTAACTTTTATTCAATCATTATGTTGAATCTTTTTCTTGTTATATAGGATGCGCCTGCAGATTTGGAGTTAGATTCTGACAGTGACACCCAAATCAAAACAAAGATTGAACCAACAAAGGCCGAGGAAGAAGCTTTTGCTAGGGGTTTACAGGTTCTTCATTACCCTCAGTCCTCACTTATAATAAATTTGCAAAAAATATGACTTCTCATAAATCATAATTCGTATTCACAATCTTCATTAGACTATTAAAAATGATGATCTGGAGGAAGTAAAGGAGTTAGGATCTGGTACATACGGAGCTGTTTATCATGGCAAATGGAAGGGTTCAGATGTAGCCATCAAAAGAATTAAAGCCAGTTGCTTTGCTGGCAAACCATCCGAGAGAGAACGTTTGGTATGATCACGTTAAATATATTAGTTACAAAGAACTGCATTTAAGTTGTTTAAATATATTATATGTACAGATTGCAGATTTCTGGAAGGAGGCTTTAATTTTAAGCTCATTGCATCACCCAAATGTGGTCTCGTTTTATGGTATTGTTCGTGACGGACCCAATGGCTCTTTGGCAACAGTAACTGAGTTCATGGTTAATGGATCTCTCAAACAGTTTTTACAGAAAAAAGACAGGTACTTGATTACTTATATATTAGTTATACCTGAATGTGATCAAACAGTAATGTCTTTTGTTTTCTCATTGTTTGAGGGGCATTTTAGGTATTTGACTTAACATTTTTTTAATGGAATTGTGTCCAATCAAACATTGTTATTAATAGATTGATTTGGTGACAGAACTATTGATCGGCGGAAGAGGCTTATCATAGCTATGGACGCGTCTTTTGGAATGGAATATTTGCATGGAAAGAATATAGTTCACTTTGATCTAAAATGTGAAAACCTACTTGTCAACATGAGAGATCCACATCGACCCATTTGCAAGGTATGTCAGTTAATTGTATTCATTTCAAACTTGTTATTTGATAACTTCATATATTTTCTTGGGTTCTATAAAAACATATTAAAAAGTTTAAAATGCTTTAATAAATATATGTTTGTTCGTGTGTGTAATCTGCATCCTTGTAGATAGGAGATCTTGGCCTGTCGAAGGTGAAACAACACACTTTAGTCTCTGGTGGCGTTAGAGGAACATTACCATGGATGGCACCCGAGCTGCTTAGCGGCAAAAATCATATGGTATCTGAAAAGGTACATCTTTAAATGAATGACTAAAATAACCCCATCATCCTGTTAGTTCTTTGGTAAATGTCATAAGAGACGATGCTTTTATATTTTGCATGAAAAGTCCCTCAACGTATTTTGGTATATTAAAGTCAATGAGCTTTTAAAAAGTACACGAATAAGTCTCTCAACCATAGTCACATAAATCGCTAAAACACCCACGAATTTCGTATTGGTACGTGATGTACCCAATCAGAGTTCGTCATCGTTCCGGTCGCCGGAGAAACCGCGTTCCCAATTTCAGTTACGTTCGATCCAAATAAACCCTAATTCGCGATTCAATTTCTGATGGTCGTCGCTTCAATTGAACATGTAATCACGATTCAATTTATGAAAATCGCTCCTACCGGGCGCGGTTTTTTATTTGTTTTTGCAGATTCTGTTTTGAATGTCTTATTATGTTTTGAACTTTTGATTTTGAACTTATTTTGTACTTTGTAACTTTGTTCTTGTATGGTAGTACCTTCACTATATTAGTAATGGAGATTTTGTTTTGAAGTTTGAAGTATTTCCAGATTTTGGTTGTATTAGTGTATTACAATGGCATAAGAATATATAAGACATATATCGAACCGGACTACTTGGTACACCGTACCAGTTCGTACCGAAATGAACCTACCCCCCTCCGTACCGAACTCGTCTAGCCGAGTGAACCGCGTACCCGTACCGGAGTGTACCGCGATTTATGTGACTATGCTCTCAACCAAGTTTGGTATATTGAAGTCCGTAAACTTGTCTAAAACGCATGTACTTGTGAAAACTTTTTAAAATTAATAACTTGTTATCCCTTAAATTGGTTTAAATATAATGAAGTGTTATGTCATTCAACATAAAAAATTGCTTACAAAAATGCATACACGTGTTTTGACCAACTTAAGAGGGCTACTAGTTATTATTGTAAATTTTCTTATCACAAGTAAATGTATTTTAGACCGTCCTTATACCAGAATCAGGTTGATCAAACATTTTTTTCACCAGACCATTTATTTATTTACTTTTTTGTTGCTTAATTCAGATTGATGTTTATTCATTCGGGATTGTCATGTGGGAATTGCTCACTGGCGATGAACCATATGGAGATATGCATTGTGCTTCCATTATTGGTACGCCCTTCGCTTTGCCCTTTCATAAGGGCCAAATATTTTTATTTACAAAATTAGATTATTACGAAATTTATAAATAATTCTGAATTTGATGCAGGAGGCATTGTGAACAACTCGTTACGTCCAACAATCCCAACATGGTGCGATCCTGAATGGAAGGCCTTGATGGAAAGTTGTTGGTCTGCTGACCCCTTCGAAAGACCGTCCTTTTCTGAAATTTCTCAGAAACTAAGAAACATGGCCGCAGCCATTAATGTGAAATGACGTTTTTGCCCCACAGGCTGAAATGATTGTACGTGAAACAATCTCTTTGCTCCCGCGAGTATTCTGTGATGCCACTCAACATGGTTTTAAGAGTTGAGAGTGGCTGCTGCAGGTTACAGCCCTAAGTTAAAGGAATGCACATGTATATAACTCTGCATATCCAAATTATTATTGCCCTTTGTTTTAGTAGGCAATAATATGTTTATTTAGCATCTTTGTTGAAGTTATATTTTATTTAAAACTTTTAATGTTTTTGATGTTCTTAATGCCGAGGAAGTCAAATTCTCATCACTCTTTTAATGTAAATTCCAACTACTTATTTGTAATTTTTGTCTTTTAATTAGTATTTCCTTATATGTTATAAGTTTCTCTCGATCTATCGTATTTCATATCACATAAAGTTAATATACCTAACATATTTAAAAGCTGGTCAATGCAGTGGGTCTGCAATTGAATATCAAACAAAGTCAATTTTGGTGTGGTTTATGCTTTATTGTAATGTCCTTACTAGGATTGTTTTTTTCTACTTTAGAGAGTATCATGATTTATTATCTATGCATGTTGATGTTCGAATTTAATAAAATATACATGTAGTTATACCATGATTTATTATCAAGTTATATATTGTATTCTCCAGCGGTATTACAAAAGTCCCATGTATTGAAGGTTACAAGTTTAGTTTTTGTGAGAAAGATAAGTTACGTGTGACTAAGCTTGTTGCCTTGTTAGATAGTCATCTTTGTCGTTGGCATGTTAAGCTAGGAATTTGACATCATCTCTAAAACGATACTGATTTTCTCGGTTTAACACGATTATAACTTGTTTTCACTTCAATTTATTTTCACATTATCAAATTATATACTTATTAAATAAAAAGGTGTGGGGGACATATGGGCCATTAAAATGGTTGGAGGGGCTTTTATGCAATATTTAATAGTTGAATTTTTCTCTCTTTTGTTGAGCTTTCTTTAGATGGTTCATTTTTTATTTTTATTATTATCTTTTAAATTGAAGTAGCTTTTTTATTCCCATAGTATTTATTTAATCATAGTAATTTCTTTATTTCCGTTTTACACGGTTTTAACTTTTTGGTAAACAACATTTTAAGGTTCGTTTTAACGAGTTGACTCAAGCATCTTACAAGTCAAACTTGAGTTCCATCCTTTAACTTGTTAAGATAAATAAGCCGAGCCAAACCAACTTGTTTAAGTCGCAGCTCGAGTCCAAGCTCAAACCCAACAACTAGCTCGACTTGAATCGAATCATTTACGCAACCCTGCTACATTCTTCTACTGACATTCTTACGATCAAGGGTTCAAGACAACTAAAAAGACTAAAATATTTTTCGATGTTAAGATAAGAGCAAAGTCAATTTCTTAGATGATGGATTTGTTAGCAATGTGTTGACCTTTCTTTATTTAAACAATTAAACAACTGATTAGTTGTATAAATAACTAATTAGGGTTAAAAATTAATATTTCTTAAAGTATAACATATAACGACATTTTAATTTAAACCAACGGAGTTGTTCAATAATTAGTTGTCTCCTTCAAGGATATTGCTTTCTAAATAAAAGTAGTTATTTTTCTAAAGAAAGTATTATTAGTTATCAACTATAACTAATAATTGTTACTTATTAATTATTATTTGGAATTTATACAAATATAATATTTGCGTTCTATGTCAACCCGGATACGGAAAGTCAATATTTTTCCTTGCCCATCAAGCCATAGACATTATCATTTACCTAAAATTTTAGTGACAATACATACTAAACATTATCCCACATTGGTTTTACATCCAAAAGTTGAGTTTATGCCACAACACATTGGTTTTAAGTTAAGGATCAAATACAAATCTATTTTAGTGTGCGAAACATATGAAGCGAAGAGAAAAGAAAAAAAAACATACAGTGGTATTTTGGTAAATATGATAATTACACTATAAAATATTGAACTAACGTAGCGCAATAACTATTACGCTAATTCAAATTTGTTGTAGTACCCTAATTATCACACTATAACACATTCGAAGTAGCATGATCACGACAATTTTCATGCCAACATGAGTAAGGAAAGGTACCATTTCGCATACAAGACACGACGAAGTGAAGGAACACCTGTGAGAGAGTCGAAACGCTTAACATGATCTACCGACACACCATAAATGAACCGGCCTATTGACTAGATTGAAAAAAGATATGATTTTTTTATTCGCTGATAATCAATTACAGTTGATTCACGACACGATTGTTAACTTTAATTTAGATTATTGTAAGACAATAAGTTTAATTCTCTTGTAGTTCTATGATTATGGTTGAATAGATTTCAGAAGCTCTGATTGGACTTTAGTTTTCCAAATGTTGAGTAGGCTCCTAGTAGTGCTAGCAACTAACAAAGTTGTGAATTTCTGACTAGTTGTACAACGAGCCTATAGATAATGACTGCCTTTTTTCAGCTTTCAATTGCTCATTAAACCACTTATTGTTATTAAAGATATCTAGTGTGTGACTGTGTTTATATATATCTCTATACGTACTCTATTATAAAGTAAGAATTTTTTTGATTTTAACTGATTTATAATCTTTATTCATATATACTATACGTACAACACTTAATGCATTTACTTTAACTAATTCTAACATTTTAAAGAGGTATAAAATGATCTTTTAGTCACTTGATTTATTCAGTTCATTCCATTCAATCCATATTATTAAATAATAATGAATCATATACATGTATTAATGAGCATATTAAATTAGAGGTTTATTTTTTAATATCATCTTATTCTTTTTAAAATTTTGAACCTTATTTAAGTTTTATTTATTTATTTATTTATTTTTTGCCGTCGATCACTGGTATTTAAAACGGGAATCAGACGGGCACCGCTACTCTATGCCCTAATTTTTATCTAGTAACATAAATTTTATTATACACAATAATAATAGTGGGCTTGCATATGTTGGATTAGATGCAACACCAGTTGTCTCATCGTGTAGTGGGGTATTCGTGCTAGATGGTGTTGAAGAATTAACATTTATTTGGATTATGCCCTGAGTGTCAATATCTTTCGTTGGATTTGCTTCTTAAATTAAAAAAAAAAACTTGCACACATATATAAAATCCCGTTGCTAGATATAACAAGTTAAATGACTCGACAATTTCTTGTTGACAAAGGCAATGCGCTTAATTATAGTAACTCGAGCACTGGAGGACTCGGAAAACATAGGAGAATACACATAAGAAAGCTTGAAGTTGTGAGAAACACACCAAATTTTCACCACCTATGATATACTCTATGATGTGTAACTTTTGGTTAGTTGGTCTTCTTTTGTAGCACGACTTCTTTTATAGACGTTTGTGGGAAATTGTTCCTTGAACGGGTGAAAACTATTTCAAAGAAAATGTGTCAAACACTTGACCTGAACCAAATTCTAATATTTTGGTTTGTTCATTCTTAACGGCAGAGTAGTGGTGCTGATATTAGTTTAAAGTCTTTTTTCGTTTATTAAAATATGTATTCATATTTGTTATAATTTATTTTGTAAATGATCTATTATGATAGAATTTATCAAACAGAGACACATTTTCTATCAAGTTTGCCTCTTTGTATATATTGTCTATGATAAATGATCCATGATCTAGTGGTGTGTACCGATGATATGGTGTTTGCCCTTACAAGAATGATACAAGAATGTTTGTGTCAGTCCCCAAATTAGTCACGATCAAATACGTATGGGATCGAAGAAACTAACTTCTTAAACGTTACACATCAAGTAGAGATTAAGAACCAAAATTAAGGTATGCACAATTATTAGAAGAACAACCACTCGTCTTTTGACACATATGAAATATATTTTTATAATAAAAGGAAACAAAAGAAACAAGTGTAACTATAATTAAGGACAAAGAGAATCAACACAACAAACAAATGGAGTTGCTGCCTGGATTTGATTTACATGCTTACGGTAGTTAAATGTACTTAACCCTTTGACAAGGGGTACGACTTTTTGACATTAAAGTAATTGAATTAAAAGTCAATCTTCATTCCCTATGATTAACAAACAAAAAGCAAAAATACATAATACAAATAAGTCAATATAAGTAAGCACCAATAATAAACTATTAACCATTGCGGTATTATAAGGTTCTAGACTAGTCTCATACTTGTCCTTTTACAATGTTGAAAATCAAGGTGTTATATTATTAATAATGTGTACTATATATGATAAATTTATATCAAATCAAGGAAAATAAAAACGTGTCGAAAAAAATTATACGAAAAAGCTTGAGGTTGTGAACCTTCTTAGCCGACTCCAACGGGTTATACGTAGCTATATTATGATTTTATGATCAATCAATTGGTTTATAAAATACTTGGTTTTGTAATCCAAAAGAAGCTAATAACATAGCTTTTTGCCCGTTTGCCTTCTATTTTCATGTAAAAGAATTTCGTACTTTGAAATAACATCTCATAAATTTGAGTGAAAAAAGAAATCAAGAAACTTGTACCTGCAGTTTAATGATTGCTTGTTGACCAGTGTCACTCAGCCTTTGTTATACATACAAAATTTGTAACATAATATAAGTTGCAAGCGACCTAGGGTTGGTGGTACGGTGCTATGGCAAAACCTCTTAAACACCAAGTATTGGGCTATATTATTGTTAAGTATTATTAGTGTGAGCACACATGCCCACCTTAGATTTTAATAATCAATAAATCATTTTACCATCTTACACTAAGGTCCTGAGTTTAATTTTTGGGAAGCAAGAAATTAATTTGCTGTTAAAAAAAAATGTTGCACGCAAGCATAATGGTTTATTGATCAAATTAACAGGATTTTGTAAAAGCTTATAAATCAATTGGAATATTAGATAATTGCCGTTCCTGTCAATGGGTTTCATAGAATAATTGGTTCAATGCGTCTACAATATTGAAATTTCATTTTCAGTACGTACAAGTTCTTTTTGATTGAGAATATAAGATATCAAGGTGTTTATGTGGGTGGACAAAATATGCATTTTCATGGATAGTGCCGTGTTGGTAGACTCATATTTTCTAGATAAGGATCTTTAGCGCTTAAAAGGTTGATATTTATGGGGGGTATCCAGACACGTTTTACGAAGCGAGGGTGAAATTTACGAGGGTTGGTTGCAGTTGTATATGGGTAGCACGCACGCCCGAACACCCGAATGTGAAGTTGAGTGGCGAAGGTATTTAGCAAAGTGTGAGGTAGAGAATTTAAGGTGTTTAGTGGGTAACATGCAGCAAAGGAAAGCTGCCGTGTGAAGGGCCTCAACCGAAAAGGTGGGTGGTAAGTGGGCATGGTTAAGGAGGGTTCGGAAATGTTGCTTAAGCGACGAATCATCTGTTCGACACAACCGTTTTGTGAAGTTTGGGGCATGAGAACTGAAAGGCTAAGTCGTGGGTGTGAGGAAACTTTTAAAAATTCTTTATTGACAAATTCACAACCAATTTCACACTGATATGATTTAATTTTGGTATTGAATTTATTAGATAAATTAGTGAAATTTGGTAAAGTTGGTAAATGTTTTAGATTTGAATTTTAAGGAATAAATACATATAAAATAGCCAAATTTATAAATCAAAATGCCGTATAATATTTGTAACGGGCTTTACTAGTGATCGGGGATATTAATAATGTACACTTGCAAAGGGAGCAAAAGTAATAGAATTCGATTCGTGAAAAGGCAAACATCTATTTTTGATATCTAATAGGAATGAAATAAAGGTAACTTTAAAAGTTTATTACAAGGAATTGAAAAACTTGAACGTAGAAAATTTAAGATAAGATCACCCTGGTGATCGAGATACGATTGTGCCGCTGGTTGGCTTTAATGTTGACGAAGGTGGATGAAAGATTGATGCAGTGAAAGGATAAAGCTCTCTCGTGATATTGTAAGGCCCCGTTACCGGTAGCCCTACTTTCGTGTTGGATTTACTCATAAACGCAGTTCTAAATATCAGAGTTAATTAAAACATTCGCGGAATATAAAAGCTTTCATAAAACATTTCCTAACAAAACACCTCTTGTCTTAAAACAACATCTTGTCTTTCAAAATAAACAAAACATTAAACTTAAACGTCTTGAGTCTTCCGACGCCAGCCCCTTATTCAGTGCCACGTGTCTCCTCAAGCGAGCTGCCTCATCCTACTCACCTGCGTGCATACTAAAAGTCAGCTACGCTGAGTGAGTTCTAGTTAATCACATAATCATACAATACCTTCTTACATTTCATACTTAACCTCTTAACTTTCTTACATACACACGTAAGTGTATATACTTTCATTCTTACCTTCATACTTCCTTTACATACATAATCATACGTTTTAAAGAGCCTTTCGCCCTATAACCTCACAGATATTATAAGGGTCTGGTCCCTAACATCACAGATATTATAAGGGTCTGGTCCCTAACATCACAGATATTATTAGGGTCTGGTCCCTAACATCACAGATATTATTAGGGTCTGGTCCCTAACATCACAGATATTATTAGGGTCTGGTCCCTTTGTTTCGTGTAACTGTACCGTACCTGTTCATACATACTTTCCTTGACAATACGTGTAATCTCCGAAGAGCGTTCACGTACCATCATCATAACGTACATACATTATGCATACAACATATATTCATACATACATCATATCTTTCATCATACTTATCAATCATATCTTAACTACCACCTGACGGTTCATGCAATATCCGAAGATCGTTCACACACCTTCAAGCAATCATCATACATAAATCATACAGGGCATACACTTACCACTTAAGATAAGTGTATTAACTATCACATCGAGTATGCACACAGCCCCGAAAACATAACAAGGAAGTGGGGCTAGAAACTCACCTGAATCCTGTTACACTCTCCGTTAATCGTTATTCCCTTCTTGAGCTATGCACGGCTAACTGTATAATATTTACATGTATCAATTAACTACTACTACTCATGTTGTATTTCTATCTTTATATAACCCACAACGAACGGGAGTCCGGGGGCAGCGCCCCTGGCAGCGGGGTCTAGGGGCGGAAGCCCCTAGCAGGGTCCAAGGGGCAGAGCCCCTGGCTGGGGTCGAGCTGCCAGGTCAGCTTGGAAAAATTTTATTTCCATTAACTGAAAAATTTTATTTCCATTAACTTTATTAACATATTTTTCATTAGGTTTTTAATTTATTTTCCAATTTGCTAACTCCAGCGAACTTATCATTAAGAAAACTTAACAATAAGCGAACTTACTGTAAGCGAACTTAGTGTTAAGCGAATTAAGCGAACTTAACACCAGGCGAAGTTATGGCTTGGCGAATATATACAAGCGAACTTATACTAGGCGAAGTTCACAGTAGGCGAAGTTCACAGTAGGCGAACTTGCCTTCAGCGAAGTTATCCAGTGACGGCCACTGGTTTAGTTTAACTCCGCTAATCGGCTACATTTCAACGTATAAACCTTTTTACCAATCTCGTAATCGATCCCATGGCCAACTTTGGATAAGACTTGACCCGGACAAGCGTAAAGTTTGGACCTTTAGGCTTAAAACGTTCAATAAGGTTTTCTTTAACGGGCCGCTCATAATCGCAGATTCGTTAGGTTCATATTAACATCAAGTTTGCCACTTTAATACTAGTTTAGGCCCGATCTCTATGGGTTTAAGTCTCAAGACTAACCGTTCATGAAAACGTAAACTTTAACATGGAGAACATACCTTTAACGCGTTTGAAGGTTACGGTATAGCTTGGTTACGAAAGTTAGGCCTCGAATCTATCTTGTATCACGAGAATATATCCAGAATCGATGCTTGTGTGGCTCGGATCTCACCTTCACTCTCGGCCGAAGGTTTATGGTGTAGGGGTGTGTGTGTGTTTTTGAGTGTGTAGAGATTAGGATGGATATAAATGAGGGTTTAGGGTTTTAGGTTGGTTTAAGAGGGTATTTATACCTCTTGAAGCCCATGGACCTAAAGCCTATTACCACTTAATCCACCTTAATTAATCTAAGTCCATGATCCGTTCCTTACTCGATATTAATTAATTAATAACGCGAAATCACTTGACGTAACTTTCTTTATTTAACATTATAATATTTAGGATGTTACAGATATCGTGGTGGGGATGTCCTTCCTCATTCTTGAAATCCTTCACAACAAAACCAAAAGGTTAAATTCCGTAAAAGTCCACTTATCAATATAAACTTCTAGGACATAAAGAGAATTTTTATTGATTGAAGGTGCGTAAAGGACGTTGTTCGATTTATAGGTGTAGTTTTCTCTTGGGTAAATTGTGTTATCAATCTAAGAATCGGGACATGATTACCATTATCAATACAAATAGTTTTTACATTCAAAGTAGACAATTGGATGAAATTACCTGAGTCCGACGTTAGGTGGGAAGAAACTACTGATTCCATGTACCATGGGGGATCCATAGCGTTTAAGTTAACTAGTCCCATAACGTTTAAGTGGAACTTACCCATAACTTTATATCCGGTCATTCACATTCGACTCGGGAAAACCAGCAAATTTAAAACACAGACTAGTTGGTGGGTCGTTAGGAGGAGGCGCACTTGCTGAAACTAAGAACCTGCGTTGTGCGTTGTTCCAGTTAATTTGTCATTTCCAAAATTTGGGACACTTCCGGTATTTGACTTGTGTTGATGGGAGTTAGGCTCATACATACAAGACTGGATCAAATTGTTAGACTGTCGATGTTGTTAGGCTTGATACGTTGGCTAATGGGCTGGATACGGGCTGGGTCGTGGAGTCTATCCATTGGGCCAACCATGAGGTCGCTTATAACGTTAGCCACATTATTATAATCGGACCCCTGATTACGACTAGACCCACTACTCTCCATTGGCACGTTATTATAATGGGATTGTTGATTATTGTTTTCTTGGTACTTCAATCAAGTTTTATTGCGACTGATTTCTTGTTGACACCAAAGCTGATTGGGATTATTGTTGGGCGACCTATTGTTGCTGCTCGAGATGGATCAGGGTTTGGGCTTCATCCCAGGTGGGTGTTGTTTGATTAATAACAGAACCATCAACGTCGTATTCACGCGGCAGACCACGAACTAACTGAAAGAAAAGTATGGGTTTGTTTACTAGGTGGGTGGTCCACTTCAACAAGTTGGTCGGCCAGATCTTTGAGTTTTTAGCAATTGAGGCGTGTTTGCATTGCAGTTAAAATATGAAAGATGGGGATTTTAGCTTTCGCACAAGATCGTGTTTTAAATTTATAAAAGTGATTACTACTAAGACTAAACACACACAAAATAGGCAAGTGTACATATCGTATATGTAGAATAGTATTGGTAAGAACCAAGTATCGATCAGTGGACCCAAATGATTCCAATAATGAATCTTTGTCTTACTTTAATCGAAAGGTTTAATTATTTTGAGGTTGATTTTAAACTTTTTATAAAATAGAATTATATATAATATATAGGTGGCAAGAAGAGAAGTTCTAAGTGAGTTATTCAATTATATGAAGGTTTACCATCTAATATCAAAAATCCATTCCGTTATTCCTTGATGGTTATTAAATAAACATGTGATAAACTTGTCATAATAATATATGATAGAATAGTCCCTCATTTCTAAGTAAAAATATTCTATGACATAAAAGAAAGTAACATGCGCATTTTAAAGTTCATCCTTTCCTAATGTCATGCTACCACGAGAATGTCAATTTAAGTAGACATGCAGTTTGGTATAGTAGAACGATTAGGATTGACTTCGATTTCTCAAATACCAATTCTAACAACTTCGAGTGGTTGTAGTTAACTCACAAAACCTCCCGTTGGTTGATTAAATTAGATTATAATTACACATTCCATAACATATGATTTCTTTAACTAGCATGATAACCTAAGCAATCGTGTTAACAATCTTATTTCAGAATTATAAAAACTAGAGAAATAGATCATATTTTATATCTCATATTTCTAAGTACAACATAAGGATCCATGTTTTATCTTGAATAAAGTATCAAAGTATTCTGTCACACCCTCACTTAGGGCCTAGGCGTGTGACCAATAGTTGGTACATGTTTTGTAAATAAATCAGAGTTGTGGTTTAGTTTTAGCGGAAATTTTTAATAAAATATTATTATATTGAAAACTTATTAAACTCTCGGGTTTTAAATACCCGTTTGACGTTTCAAATACATTTCTTTAGAAAACATAATTTTTTTATAATATTTTCAAATAAAATATCTGAGCCACCAGATAACATCAAATGACTATAACTCCAATCTTTTATTCCTTCTTGCTTGTCTATTCTAACCTTTCTTGTTTCCCTGTAACATGGGTGAGAAAATACGTCAGCACAAAGCTGGTGGATAACGCTGACTCTAAAAATATATTTTCAATACCTTTGTGAAACCAAGAATAATACCTTTGTGACTACTCATTAGGCACCCAACTAAATTGGGATCAAATTACCCTAAGTACCATGTACAATTAATTATATACACAATATCATTTCTCTGATCAGTCCCGTAGAACTTCAGAGGCATGTTGATGATATGCATGACCTCGGGGAAATGCCGAGTCACCATGTATGTTTGTATCCAGACAAATTGTAGGTTCCCTGGACGGATCGCACGAGATATCGCGGTCTACTCAGGTGCGGAATCCCTGTGTAGATCGTTACGAGTATAGAACACAAACACACGAATACACGAAACACATTATATATTATAACCGAACTCACGTGATGTAAATATCACTGTTACAAACTCTCGTCGACTCGATCGACTCAAACACTGCTAACTAACTGATTCACGATTAAAACGATTAACCTAAACCAAGCCGTAGGCTTGAGTATAAATACACGACAACTTCGCCTGATATGTTCAGGCGAAGTTGTCCATAACTTCGCTTGTTCAACAAGTTCGCCTAGGCGAACTTGTTGACAACTTCGCTTGTACAAAAACATAAATAACATTACAGACTCGATTACAGACACTAGACTATGAACTACTGACATTTATGCACCAACAGAATCCCCCTTGGCAGTAGCTTCATATCTTGATCTTTAAGCTCTTGTCTTGTAATCCTGTATCTTCACGCATGCACTCCTTCTCTAACACATACCGTGACTACTCGCTGATATTTCCTTGCTTCATCCTTCCAAGCAGGAATATAGAATATCTTCTTTTCATTCAACACTTGCAGATCAGCTTTCGATAAGTTAACAAGATGCATCGGATCATACACCCTCAGCACTTCTTGTTCGTCTTCGTCTTCCATCACGGCTTCAGCAGTCTGGCAATCAACGTACCACCATTTTAGATTCTTCAACACATCTTGACGCATAGTCTTCATTGGAACCTCCTTGATGCATCGGATCGGTTTGTAGTTCATCACCATCCATGGCTTGCCATCTGCTCTCATTCCCCTTTCTGTATCCTCCACGAGCTTTCCCTTCTGTGGCTTTAATAATTCAAACTTCTTCTCTTTTATGCTTTCTTTCCACACGATCTTCCCAATCACTCTTGCCATGTTGTCGTCACTTCTATTTATCAGGCCCAACCTGGCCAAATCCTTCACCTCAAATTCCGGCAACGTATTGAGAGATCTCAGGGTTCTTTTGAAGTATTGAATACCATCATAACGCTTCACCACAAACAACTTTATCTGTTCATCATATATCCAACAGATAATTCCCTTCTTCGACTCAGCATAGCCTTTGATGTTATAACTCTTCTTGAACATGGCTGGAACAGCAGGCTTCTTGGTTTTAATAAACCAATGAGCACAGCCTTCCTTCCACCTAGGCTGCTCCTCCCACTCAGTCTCATCCATCTCAGTACCCATGTCGGCTTTCTCAACATCTGGGATCTCGTGTTCAACGTCTTCTTCTACTATCTCCCCCTCTTAGGTTCCCTGGACGGCTACTCAGGTGCGGAATCCCTGCGTAGATCGTTACGAGTATAGAACACAAACACACGAATACACGAAACACGTTATATATTATAACCGAACTCACGTGATGTAAATATCACTGTTACAAACTCTCGTCGACTCGATCGACTCAAACACTGCTAACTAACTGATTCACGATTAAAACGATTAACCTAAACCAAGCCGTAGGCTTGAGTATAAATACACGACAACTTCGCCTGATATGTTCAGGCGAAGTTGTCCATAACTTCGCTTGTTCAACAAGTTCGCCTAGGCGAACTTGTTGACAACTTCGCTTGTACAAAAACATAAATAACATTACAGACTCGATTACAGACACTAGACTATGAACTACTGACATTTATGTACCAACACACATGTATACTCTTAATCAGAGTTTCCGTTTCTTATTATTGTAACACAAAGTTTTAAGGATTCGTAAATCCTATGCAAACATTCAGACTTATTATAAATGGTTTAGGGCGTATTCACCTTTTCTGTTTATAATCAGTTTCTGTTACAGGTTCCTGTTTTCTGTTTCCTTCTTCTTGTTTTGTTACCTCGGACCTATAGTACGAGAATAACCTTTATATAAATAACTATATCAACGATCTAGCTTCAGACTTTTAGTCTGTTTTGTATAGCTTTAACCTTGATAAAAACATTTGTTTATTCAAAACATTTGGACATTTAGTCCCTTTGTTTGTTTATCCTTTATATACTATGTTTCTTCTTCAAGAAGAAACATTAACTTTATAATCTTTCAATATGAATATTATATTTCTTAATAATAAATAAATACTATTTAATTATACCTCTTGTATATACTTGCTTACGTTTCTTAATCAAGAAGAAACTATATTTTAACTATAACATTTGTTTAAGAAAAGTTATATTATTCTTAATTGTAAATCAAGGTTCGGGCTATACCCTCGACTATGGTCTAAGCCATTTATAATAATATAATAATAACTTAGGCAGAACCCCTACCTCGCACGGGTATTCGGAGTTAGATATTCCTAAGTTTATACGGGCAACACTTTTACTCTATATGCACGTTTATCGAGGCGTTCTTGATCAACCCTTATTGGCACGCAAATCGAGACGATGTTCAGATGTCGCCAGGTCATGCACGTACTTCGAGACGGAATGTCGGGTTACTTTAGGGTGGCACGAACTTCGAGAAAAAAGCCTGGTTTTTGGCACGGATTACGAGGTAATATTTGTCGGATCGGTGGCACGCAAAACGATGTTCGGCATGCAAACCAAGGTAGAGAGAGAGAGTGTAATTCTAGAGAGAGAGTGGCTGTGGGTGTGAGGGAATGAGCCGTGAGGCTCCCCTTTTATAGCCAAAATCTGGTCCCATTGCGGTACGCGATGGGCCCCTTCTTCAACACCGTCGCGTATCGCGACGGGTCCCTTTCTGAGATCATGCCACGTGGCCTGACACGTCTGCCACGTGTCGCCACGTGGTCTGACACGTCTTCCATGTGTCTTATACTGCTGCCACGTGTCACTAGAGTGTGACACGTGTCTCTGAGTCATCACGGGTCATCGCGGTACGCGATGCCCGTCTTCTTGGACTCATCGCGTAGCGAGATGGGTCCCTGAATATTATTTTTCATTGTTAGTCTTTTATCTTTTGTAACTTGTCACATCTGGTCTAATTCTCGTTGTCCAAAAATACTAAAGCGGCTCTTAAGCGGCTCGCGGCGATGCGAGCGTGCGCCATCAAAGCGTCACATTGCGCCCTTCGCCGTCGCCTTCGCCGTCGTCATCGTCCTCGTCATCGTCCTCACCCAAGCACGTGCGCGTGCGCGTCGGGTGCTACGCACCCTCTGCTAGGACCACTTGGTGCATGATATCTATAAAAGAATATTATTATGGAAAATCTCTTCCTTATAAAGAGCTTCCATTTCTTTACCATTTTCCATGTGGGATGGGATTTACATTCCTTATTTATACCCAAGTAAAGTGCTTCCCTTTTCTTACATCCTTCCATGTGGGATGGAGTTTCCTTTTACTTATTTCCTTCATATAAGAATACTTAACTTAGGAGATATTTTTATTTCCTTATTTTTCTTATATTTCCTTATTTAATATTTTCTCATGACTTGTCTTGATATTATTTTTTTTGATCTCTCAACTTTCCTAAGTTGTTAAATTTAGATCGAAAATTTGGGGATGTTACATCCTCCCCACCTTGAAATGAATCTCATCCTCGAGATTCGTTGTTTGAAGTGTGAACAGTTCTTACGACTTGGTTGATGATTAAATCCTATCTAATCTGGATGCAAAATTGCTGAGGTTTCTATTTTGTTGTTAACTTACATCTTTGAATGATGAACTCAGTTAATAGTTCAGAATATCATTAGTAAATGTAAATTGATAAACACAGTGATCAGTTGTGTTTAACTATTTACCTTACCATTTGTATTCTAAACATTTACTGATGTTAACTACATTATTGTTTGGATTCAGTCTGTCGAATCTATTCCAGTAAGTTGTTGTTTAGATTCAGTCTATCGAATCCATTCTATCCTTGATCTTGATCAGTAACGTCCTTTATATTCTAACAGTACTCTTGCACTTTGACTTAATCACATTTGCTATACTTAGCGATAGTATTTTCTTGAATATTATCAAGTTCTTTTTCTTTGACTTTTTGATTAACCTTACTTGGTCGGTATATTTTTCCATCAGTTGTATATGAAAGAATTCTTTTTGATAATATAATGTCCTTGCATATTTAAATATTTTCTAACGTTTGATATATCATCCTCCTAGATGATAAATTTTCTCAACGTTTTCTTTGTTCTAAGTTTCGAGTGAACTTTTCAATATTTGAACCTCTTGATTGTTCTTTAGAGGTAATGAATATAAGCATTATTGTGTATTAACATGATGTATATGCTAATATTTTATTTATAACTTAGGGATTTACATACCCTTCTTTGATTACAAAACTTCTCGTTTAAGAACGAGTTACAATTAATATACAAAAGTTAGCTAATCTATATAATACTTCTTTGATATGATCTTGTCATTCATTAGTCTTGACTAGCTTTTCTTTTTCGGGCATTAAGTCTTAAAGTGACTCGTTTCTCCACATGTAAAACATACTCCTAGCTTCTTACGACATTCATCTATTGTGTGTCCTGCTCTCTTGTAGTATGCACAATTGTTTGTATTTTCTAGTTGACACTTTCCAGTATGTTTTCTTCCACAAGTCTTGCAAGCTATCTTGGGAGTACTCTCTTCTTTTCCTAACTTATCTGAATATTTTGTTTTCTTAGTTTCTTTGTCATTCTTCTTTTCTTCTTCTTGATTCCTTATCATAATGTTGATTAAGTATCCGGCCAATTTCATAGCCGAATCAACTGTTTCTGGCATATTGGATCGTACCATATCTCATATTTCTCTTGGTAGTCCATATATGTAACGAGTTACTTTGTTATATTCCGGATTTACTAGATGTGGAACCAGTCGGTAGTATTCTAGGAATTTAGTGTTATATTCCCTAAGATTTGTGCCAACAACCTTGTGATTCCATAACTCAGTTTGAATTCGATCCATTTCATGAGTTGGGCAAAATTTCTTTAATATAAGACCTTTGAATGTTTCCCAACTTAAATTATACATTGTTTCTCGACCCTTGGTTTGAATCAGAGTGTTCCACCATTCAATAGCTTCTCCCTTGAACATTTGTGAGGAATACTGGTTAGCTTCCTCACCAGTGCATTTGCTTATGGTGACGATTGATTCTTGTTCTTCTAGCCATCTCATAGCGGCTATACCATCCGAGTCTCCATGAAATTCTTTAGGATCGTAAACTTTAAAGTTCTTAAAGTTACATCCTTTTTGAATCTTTCGTTTCTTTTTCCTTGGATTATTCTCAGCTGTAGAGCTGTCGTAAGCTTCTTCTTCATTTGAACAAACAGACTTACTTCGACTTCTCTTGTTAGATTTTGGTTGACTTTGACTTGTAGAAATGTCCTTGATTGCGTCAAGAACAGGTTTCATAGCTTCCTTAACCATCTTTTGAATTCCATTTATGTATTGGATGGGAATTTCATTATCTTTATTATTAATGTTTTCTTCATTTCCCGATTTCTTAGGAGGACTGTTGTGAGAGTTTGCACTTTCTTCTCTTGACATACTACAATAAAATTTTAAAAGATAAGTCCAATATTCGAAGAATTCTAAACATATCTTTTATTCATCTTATTATAGTTACAAAAGTGCATTTTATTTGTAACAATTATTAAGGTTCTATTTCTTCCAGCGGATGACTAATTTCTTAATCTTGCTATCCTTCTTGATATCCCCCTTTTCTTTTTCTATCCCTTCCATTGTTTCTTCCTTTTGAATGCAAGCAAAGTAAGGATCTTGTGTTGCCGAAAAATATTCTTGTCCGTGAGGATATTCTTCCGGATAAGTCATTACTTCTTTTTCCTTTGGCGTCATTGGTTTCTTGGATCTACTTGATCCTGCTCCATGATTTGGAATTATTTGAGCTAGCGGAATGTCAGAATCATATGAATCTGAATTTTCCTCCATTTTTGTTTGGCATATACTTTCATCGCTAGATATAGGAATTGGGAGAAAAGACGTTCCCATAAATCCTTTTCCTTTACCAACTCGAGGCTGACATGATCCTTGGCTAGATTGAGAATCGGACATCTGCGCGAGGTTAGATTTAGGGATAGGTAGACGTTCCTATCTTATTTGTATTGTATCTATCCGTATCAGTTTTGAATAATTTCTAGATTCTTTTCAACTAAGTATCTAGTTTGTTTGAATCGATAATTGTATAATAAGTTTTCAAAACTTATCCTTAATCAAAGCCTAGGTATTGTTTTGGACAAAAATCTGCTAAGGATAATGTATCCAAATCTGTTATGTGAGGTTTAGTTTTTAAAACGGTAACAGTGATTATATGAACAAAATAACAAATGAACACCGTGATTTGTTGCGTGGAAAAACCCTTTGATCTTGTTCAGATCAAAAGGAAAAAACCCCGGGTGATGACAAATCGTTTATCACCACTTTATGAATCATAAAAAAGGGTTACAATGGGTGGAGTTTGTGATCAACATTGCAAGAATGCTAATGTGTAGAGAGAATTATGTGTTCTGCTCTAGTGTATGAGTCTAACTATCTGCCCTAATATTGATCACAAACTTGATATATAAAGAAATGAAAAATACAAGTAACAACTAACTAATAGCTCCTATAAATCCGCCATCTTCCCACTATCTTCATCCATGACTTTGACCACGTGTTTGACAAGTTTAATAGCGCGATATCCGGTGGAATAAGTCTTGGAGCCGTTGCACTTGATAAATATCAACCTTCATATAAGAAACAACTGTTAACAACACCAGATACCGAGGATCCATGATCCTGACATAGCTCTGGAACTCTTCGGAAGGATAATTAATCCAGACACGTCTTAAAGAATAACATATCCTCAGTACTCAGTTATTTGTGACACAACAAGAAGTCCTATTTTCATGGCACTACTCCCACTAGCTTAGTCTTCACTTTTGACGACGTGCTGAAGGTGCCTTGTAGCAAAATATTAGGTAGACCACGTCTTATAGCCGTTATACCTATCAAATATTAACCTACACATGAGAAACAATCGTTAGTAATACCAATTACTGTGGATCCTTGATCCTGACAGGATCTGACTAAGTATAACTGATCCAAGAACATATGCCAGGATAACGTATCCACAATGTCAAATTTTTGTGCCCTAACAATTGCCCCCAAAATGGCGGTTGTGATAAGATCACAGCTGTCATTTTGCCTTTGAATTCAGACTTCCTGCAAAAACAGATGAGTTTTGACAAGCTAGATATAATTATCATATATCTACAGAGTTAGAGAACTTCCCTTCAAGCTATATATCCAAAACTTCTTATTTTCCCTGCAAATCATGATCAGCTAGTAAGACATGTTTAACCCGGGTGGATGGTCCATATTTAAATGGTGAAGTCCGGGTTAAGGATTTGGGTAAGTCCAGGTGACTTATGTTTAATAATATAAAACTTTTGACTATTTACTTGTTATTGTGAAAATTTGTTTAATTATAGCTTTAGCTTCATTGAAAGTCTGGGAAAAATAATTTTGAGTAAAAGATTTTGAGGATATAAGATCCTTATGAAAAATATTTAGGATAGAATATTCTCAAATTATCCTTAAAGAACAAATCATAGGATAAAGTATCCTTGAAAACTGACAAAAGTTTTTATAATAGAATATCCTTAAAGGGATAACCCTTAAAATGTTTTAAAATTATCGCAACTGTGACAATATAAATTTATTAATAGAGATCATACCAGAAGGTCTAGGTAGACCTAAGTTACCATAAGTACTGAATCTTCAGTGATCCTTGAAGGAATAACTGTAGGATTTTGGATCCTTAGAATTTTGATCTTCACAATGAACTTAGAAAATCTGTTGCAAATAACTCATAATGTTAACTGGGATTATACCCATTAAGCTGGGGACACGCCCAAATAATAAACTGGGGACAGGCCCGTGTAATTGGGGACAAGCCCGTGAACTGGGGACTAGCCCAAATACTGGGGACAAGCCCAAACTGGTGTTAAACTGGGGATACGCCCAAATACGGATGTTAACTGGGGACTAGCCCAACCCGGGATTTAGCCCAAACGAAGATAACGTGAAAACGTTATAAACCGGTGGTATGGTACGTCTACCATAAATCGTAGGATCCTTCATATAGCCGAAGACAACGAAATTGTCAGCCACTAAGCGTGTACTGGTCCCGCTGCCCCGGACTATACATTGGATATCGTGCGCTCCAGGCGAGAGTGTAGACACTCTAATTTATAAGAAAGGTGAAAACCTCTAAACCTTTGAGGACATGACCATCGGGGGTCATATCCAAACATGGGCTAGGCCAAGAGAAATAGGATAGTACCTCGAATGTAAAGGAGAGGTGGCCAACCTCTTGGTTATTACACATCTTATTAATATCCTGCATTGATATTTAAAACTTGGAAGAAACAAATCGTTAAGAATATGTTATCCTGGAATTAATAATAGGAAATTGAAAAGAAAAAGTAATCAGATAGATATTACCAATTTCGGGTATCCTTGATCCTTTAAGGGTAATATATCCTCTCAGGATACTGGATCCTGATCAGAAAAAATACTTCTGAGGTGGATAGCATTCCATGCTCTTGGTAATCTGCTGCCTTCCGTTGTGAGCAAATGATATGCCCCCTTTCCTGCCTCCGACTCGATCTGATAAGGTCCTTCCCATTTGGGTGCTAACTTTCCATCAGCCGGATTGGTAGTATTTTGGAAGGCTTTCCTCAAAACTAAATCTCCTTCTTGAAATCTTATGATCCTTATATTCTTGTTGTATGCCCCAACTACCCTTTGTTGATAAGCTGCCATTCTGATTTTGGCCAGGTCTCTGAGTTCTTCAACAGTATCCAAGTCTTCAAGAAGGATTTCTCCATTGGCTTCATGATCGCGGATGCTCGTTCTTACTGTAGGAACCACCATCTCTATTGGGATTACTGCTTCTGATCCAAATAATAACGAAAAGGGTGTTTGTCCTGATGCATTCTTGGGTGTTGTCCTGTCGGCCCAAAGAACATACGGTAGTTCCTCGGCCCACTTTCCCTTCTTGGATCCTAGCTTCTTCTTTAAATTGTTGATGATGATTTTGTTGCTAGACTCCGCTTGACCATTAGCTTGAGGATGCACTGGAGTAGAGGTTATCATCTTGATGCCCCATCTGTCACAAAAGTTAATGGTTCTTTTCCCGATAAACTGGGAACCATTGTTACAAATAATTTCCGAGGGGATACCAAATCTAGTAATAATATTTCTTTTAATGAAAGATATCACCTATTTTTCGCGTACTTGAACAAAAGCTTCCGCTTCTATCCATTTGGAAAAGTAGTCCGTCATTGCAAGCATGAATACTTTTCCTCCTGGTGCCTTAGGTTGTTTGCCTACAATATCCATACCCCATTTCATGAAAGGCCATGAAGAGGATATAGGATACATAGGTTCTGCTGGCTGGTGAAGGATGTTCGCATGTCTTTGACAAGCATCACACTTCTTTGAGTATTCCGTTGCATCTCTCTTCATTGTTGGCCAGAAGTATCATGTTCTCAGAATCCTAGAAAACAAGGCTCTACCTCTGGTGTGATTACCACAATCACCTTTATGAAAATATTTGAGCTCCTCCTAGATTTCAGGATCCTCGATGCACATGAAGTGTGGGCCTGCAAGAGATTTTCTGTATAGCATATCATGTAACAAAATGTATTGTGATACCTTGAGTTTGAAGGATTTGTGATTTTCAGTGGTTGGGAATCTCTCAAGTCTGAATGTATTTCTTGATTGGGAGGATCCATGATTCTTGATTATCAGAGAACAATGGATCCCAAAGTACAATTACTTTGTCATTTGTTATCTCCGCTACTTCTTGTTCTCCTATTGCTGGTGAGAGAACATGAATGATTGGGATCCTCGTGTCTTCTGAAATTTTCAGAGATGAGGCTAAATTCGCCAAAGCATCTGCCCCGGCATTTTCTTCCCTTGGTACCTGATCAATGCTAAACAATTCGAAGGATTTTGCTAATTCCTTCACAAGATCTAGATATTTGATTAGTTTTTCTCCTTTAACAGCATATGAGCCATTAAAGTGGTTAGCAATTAATAATGAATCTATATATACTTGAAGATACCCGATCCTCATGCATTTAGCTAATTGCAAACATGCGATCAAAGCCTCATATTCTGCTTCATTGTTCGTTGCTTGAAACTCACAGGCTATAGACTGGGGTAATATGCCCCCCTATGGCGATTTCAGTAGGATCCCCAATCCTGTTCCCCTCACGTTAGAAGCGCCGTCAGTGAAGAGTATCCAAGGATCCTTAGTCTTTTCTAGTTGTTGGACCTCCAAGTCTGCTTCTTTTTGTAGGTCACTAGTGAAATCAGCCACAAAGTCTGCGAGTGCTTGTGACTTGATTGCTGTTCTTGGATCGTACTGAATATCATATACACTCAGTTTCACAGCCCACTTGGCCATTCTACCTGATAACTCTGGTTTTCTAAGAACATTTTTAGCAGGATAATTAGTTCTCAAAATAACCGTATGAGTTTCAAAGTAATGTCTCAATTTAGTAGAAGCCATAATAAGTGCAAGAATTAACTTTTCTAAATGAGAATACCTGGCTTCTGCATTTAGAAGACTTTTACTTACATAATAGACGGGATGTTCTTCACCTTCATGATCCTTTACCAAGACGGAACTTACTGCATTTCCTGAGACAGCCAAATATAGATATAAGGATTCTCCATCCACAGGCTTCATTAGAGCCGGAGCTGAGGATAAGTAATCCTTCAAGGCTGTAAGCGCAGCCTCATGCTTTTCCGTCCATTCAAACTTCTTATTCTTTCTAAGGATGTCGTAGAAATCTTTGCACTTCTCGGAGGATCTTGAGATGAACCTATTGAGAGCGGCTATTCTTCCGGTGAGCCTTTGGACATCCTTGGCGTTTGCAGGAGACTTCAAATTAAGGATGGCTTCAATCTGCTCGGGGCTTGCTTCAATTCCTCTTTTAGTCACCATATATCCCATAAATTATCCGGCCTTAACACCAAAGTGGCATTTTGACGGATTCAATTTCATGTTATATTGGTCGAGGATGTTGAATGCTTCCTCGAGGTCTCTAAGGTGATCCTTAGCTTTCTTCGACTTTACCACCATATCGTCTATGTATAACTCCATAGTCTTGCCCAACTGATCTTTGAGTATCATGTTGACTAGTATTTGGTATGTTGCCCCTGCATTTCTTAGTCCACATGGCATAGCAGTATAACAGTATATGCCGGTAGGAGTCATGAATGATGTATCCTCTTGATCAGATGGTTCCATCTGAATTTGTTGAAATCTAGAGGAAGCATCCATAAAGGTAAGCATTTCATGTCCTGCCGTTGCATCCACCATGGAATCTATGTGGTAATGGGAAAGGATCCTTGGGGCATGGCTTGTTTAAATCGGTAAAATCGACACACACCCTCCACTTTCCATTCTTTTTTGAAACAACGACCATATTAGCTAGCCATCGAGGATATTGAACCTCTCTGATCATACCAGCCTTAAGAAGTTTTTCAACTTCTTCTTGTATGATCTTGTTCCTCTTAGGAGTGAATTTTCTTCGCTTCTGATGGACGGTTTTAACAGATAAATCAAGGCCTAATTTATGAGTGATTACCTCTTTTGAAATACCTGTCATGTCTGAGTGTTTGAAGGAAAAGGTAGATTTTCTTCGCCCTAATAAGGATACCAAATCCTCCTCAATCTTACTGGGGATACTAGATCCTAGGAACACCTTTATATCTTGATCCTCGAGGTCCAATGATACTTCTTTAAGGTCTTTCTCCCGAGTTTCCAGCACGTCCCTAGGATGTTGCTGTGGTTGCTATGCTATAGTTTGTTTGGCTGTTGGCTTTATTGGTGAAGAATAATAGTTCTTGGCCTCCGCTTGGTCACCGACTATCTTCACAACTCCCCAAGGAGTAGGTAGTTTGATGCATTGGTGATAAGTTGAGGCTATGACCTTCATTCCATGCAGCCATGGCTTACCTAAAATAACATTGCAACAAGAAAGGTTATCAATAAAAATTTCTGGTATGAATTTAACCCTTCAATATTAATTGGGAGGTTGATGTCCCCCAATGTCTTCTTGGTTTCTCCACTGAAACCGACTAGGACTGATGTTCTAGGGATGATTTCTGAATCTGGTATGTTCATCTTCTTAAGGACATCGTGCTGGATGATGTTGACCAAGCTCCCACCGTCAACTAGGATCCTGCGCACATAATGGTTAGCGATAAATAAAGTAATAATCAAACCGTCATGATAAGGATCCTGGATGTTTAGTTTATCTTTCTCATCGAAAAAGATCCTTTTGTTTGTTGTTAAGGTGGTGGATACTATTGGTCGGTCTCCGTTATCCATCTTGATCTCTTTGGCAAGTCTTTTTGCTGCAGAGAAAGAAGTTCCACATATGTCTGAACCTCCAGAGATGAAATTGACCATTCGCACATCCAGCTTATCCTGGTGAGGATTCTGGATCCTCGAGTCGAAGAAGATTCTTTGATCATTCACTCGAGTAGTGGGGATGAACGACCTTCTTTCATCATCCAACTCGAATTCTTCTGCGGGATAAGAAGTTTGAATCATGCCGTATTCTCCGGAGACGAAGTTGATCACGTGAGCGTCTGGTGGTGGTGGTGTTGCATTTTGTGGAAGATCTTCAGGATCCTGGATCTTGGATTTCTTCCTTCCCAAGAGTTCTTTAAAGTGACCCATTCTCAGGAGATATCCAATTTCCCTCCTCAAGCCAATGCACTCGTCAGTCATGTGGCTAAAATCTTCGTGAAAGGCACACCACTTAGACTTGTCTTTGAAGATGGTCGTCTTCTCATTCTTTCGGGGCCACCTTGCTTTTTCCCCTAGATCCTTCATGGCATAAATCAAGCCATGGGTATCTACGGAGAAACAATACTCGGAGATGCAGGTATAGTCTTCATCATCATCCCCTTCTTCGACTGCTCGTACGTTTTGATTGTTGAACTTGTTGTATGGCTTTGAGTTGTTGTTCCTGTATGAGGATCCTTTATTCTTGTTGGGGGATTCTTTCTTTGTATGAGCCCCCAATCTTTCTTGGATCCTTTTGTCATCTTCTAGCCGTATAAACCTTAACGCTCTGTTCCTTACTTCATCTAGAGACCTGCAAGGAGTCATCACAAGATCATCATAAAAGAGGGAGCCCCTCTGAAGTCCCATCTTGAAGGCTTCAACAGCAGTAGCCATGTCAAGATTAGGAATTTACAGAGCTTCCCTGCCGAACCTCGTAACAAAATCCCTAATGGATTCATCACTAGGTTGGATAACTCGGTATAGATCACTAGTTAACTTTTCAAATTTCCTGCTACAGGAAAATTTACTGTTGAATAAGTTAGCTAAGTGTGAAAAAGAAGTAATTGAAAAGGGAGGAAGACTTAGCAGCCATTTTAATGCTGATCATGTCAGTGTGGAACCAAAGCCTTTGCACAAGCAAGCTTCCTTGAGTCTCTCAGGAATGGGGTTGATCTCCATCCTTTCTTTGTATTGTGCCAATTGTTCTTCAGGATCAGTGGTCCCATCGTAAGTCTTCATGTTGGGGGTTTGGAATTGCTTCGGGATTTCAGCATCACAGATAGGTGGAGCAAATCTGGATAATTTGTGGCTTCCCTCAGGTATCTCGGGGATTGGTCGTATCACCCTGGGAACACTGGATATCATATCCTTGAGCTTCTGTAGCTCTTTGGCCATAGATTGGTTGATACCTGCATCCTGCATGGAACCACGGTTAGCGTCTCCTGCATGGAACCACGGTTAGCGTCTAAGGATAAAGGATCATACAAATTACCTCTTTGCTGGGTGAAAGCTGGCATCTCAGATGAGTATCTGGGATAAGAAGAGTCAGCGATAGGGGTTGGACCACCCAACGCGATAGTGTGCATGGGAATGAAGTCTCCTTCATGGACTTCGGAGGATCGTTGATGTTGGACTCCCAATGATCCTTGATTCTGAAGGAAGGATCCTTGAGGTTGGGAATTATAGGATCCTTGGTAATATAACCCGGAGGATCCTGGTTGAATGACGGATGATCCCTGCTGGAACAATGAGGATCCTTGAGCCTGTTGACCCATGGACCCATGTTGGAGGATTGATGATCCTGACTGAAACAGTGAGGATCCTTGAGCCTGTTGACCCATGGACCCTTGTCGAAGGATAGATGATCCTTGCGAGAACTGAGCCATGGATCCTGGAGTGGTGAAATCCAGCATCCTGGGCATCAGAGGAGTGTGATCCTCCGCTGGCCACTTAGTCTTCTTGAGATCTTATATCTCACGAAGGATCCCCTGGTTGGTCTTGTTCTGCTGCTCCATATATGCTTTAACTTGTGAAAACATAGATGAAACATCATTGTTAGTATTAACCACCGGCGCAGCAGCGGTCTTTGAGCTCTAGAAGACTGGTAGTTGCGTCTTGCTTCCAGCAACAGCAGTCTGTTGTGCTCCCGCTATTGGCGGAGGCATTGGTGGCAAAGTCCTTGATGAGATAGGAACCGATGTCGGCATGGTTGATGAAGCAGAGGTTGATTGAGAGGCCATTGATAATGATATGGGTATGAAAAAAATCGGGAATTGATAGGAGTAATATGGATTATAGCACCAATTGCCCCACGGTGGGCGCCAAATTGTTTTGGACAAAAATCTGCTAAGGATAATGTATCCAAATCTGTTATGTGAGGTTTAGTGCTAAACCGGTAATAGTGATTATATGAACGAAATAAATATGAACACCGTGATTTGTTGCGAGGAAAAACCCTTTGATCTTGTTCAGATCAAAAGAAAAAAACCCCGGGTGATGACAAATCGTCTATCAACACTTTATTAATCACTAAAAAAGGTTACAATGGGTGGAGTTTGTGATCAACGTTACAACGAATGCTAATGTGTAGAGAGAATTATGTGTTCTGCTCTAGTGTAAGAGTCTAACTATCTGCCCTAATATTGATCACAAACTCGATATATAAAGAAATGAAAAATACAAGTAACAACTAACTAATAGCTCCTATAAATCCGCCATCTTCCCACTATCTTCATCCATGACTTTGACCACGTGTTTGACAAGTTTAATAGCGCAATATCCAGTGGAATAATTCTTGGAGCCGTTGCACTTGATAAATAACAACCTTCATATAAGAAACAACCGTTAACAGCACCAGATACCGAGGATCCATGATCCTGACATAGCTCTGGAACTCTTCGGATGGATACTTAATCCAGACACGTCTTCAAGAATAACATATCCTCAGTACTCAGTTATTTGTGACACAACAAGAAGTCCTATTTTCATGGCACTACTCCCACTAACTTAGTCTTCACTTTTGACCACGTGCTGAAGGTGCCTTGTAACGAAATATTAGGTAGACCACGTCTTATAGCCGTTATAACTATCAAATATTAACCTACACATGAGAAACAATCATTAGTAATACCAATTACTGTGGATCCTTGATCCTGACAGGATCTGACTAAGGATAACTAATCCAAGAACATATGCCAGGATAACGTATCCACAGTGTCAAATTTCTGTGCCCTAACAGTTAAATACCTAATTTGCTAATATTGATGGCTTTGATACCAATCTGTCACACCCTCACTTAGGGCCTAGGTCTGTGACCAATAGTTGTGTCACACCCCGACCAAAGGCGGCGGAACATGCCGGGGTGCAACGATTGCTCATAAGCGCATGACACTATTTAAAGCGACAATATTTAACAAACTTATTTCATTTCACAACATCGAAAATTTCACATAACCAAATATTCATAACTCAAATACAACAAATTATAACAAAATATAGCAAATCAAATATTGTTCATTTTTGCTAATATCCTAACGGTATTTGTGATGTTTTCTTTACCGAACTCCATAATCAACCTAGATTCAAACCTGTAACATTTCATAAAATAAAGTTTATCAACACAAAGGTTGGTGAGCAATTCATAAGTTTGAACAATAGATATATAGTATGAAAAGCCACAAAACTAGTATACAAAACCATAAATAATAGCTATAAACTTGGATAAATAGTTATCGCTAACAAGTTAGCGACACCCAACTATAAGGGGTTGCCAAATAGTTTAGGATTTTATAGTTATCGTTAATTGCATTACGTTAACGACACCTTGCCATGAGGGGTTGCCAAATGGTCTAGGATTTATAGTTCCACAATCCAAAAGCGATAAACACATAGTCAAATAAGCATAGAACACCAAATCGAGCAATTATTCAAGTAAGGTATACAACAACGTTTGTGGTTTAGACCCAAGTATAAAACATTTAGTTTAGATAAGTTGAAATGTCACCCCCAAAATAAAAGATAGAAAACGGGGTATGAAGTTACTCACGTTCAAGTAATAAACTTGAAAGATTGATTATTTGGAGATTTTCCGGAACGACGAGTTTAACGTATGAAGCCTAAATAAAAGAAAGTCTTGGATTTAGAAAGGTCGTCTTGAAGATCTTTAAAAAAATAATTGTTGCAAAAACTAATCAATTAAAGATCAAGGTTTAAAATGTAACTATTTAAGAATTTATAATAATAACCCTTTTAAAAAATGTAAGTTTTCTCAAAACCGGGTTAAAGTATCTAACCTTAATATTTACTTAACCAATGTTAAGTAATAAGGTGGGGAAAATGCTAAAATGCAAGTTCCATTAGGCTAAAGACACTAAAACGGGTTTTTAACGAGTGTTCGGGTTGTCGGTCCGTTTGGATTGTACGTTCGGATTGACCGTCCGTTTGAGGATGATAAGCGGTGCTAAGATCGAGACGTGTTCCCAAAGCTTCTTGAAGTGAACGCCAAAAATGAGAGGTAAAACGGGCATCGTGGTCGGAGAAGATAGACAATGGCAAACCGTGTCGGCACACGATTTCCCGAACATATATTTGAGCAAGCTGCTCGACAGAATACTTCTCGCGGATCGGAATGAAATGAGCAGATTTGGTTAATCGATCGATGATCACCCAAATGCTATCGTTGCCTTTTTGGGTTTTGGGTAATTTGGTGATAAAGTCCATAGCAATGTCTTCCCATTTCCAAATGGGAATCGGTGGTTGCTCGAGTAGACCAAAAGGTCTTTGATGTTCGGCTTTGACTTTCGAGCAAGTAAGACATTTAGATACAAACAACTCTACGTCCTTTTTCATACCCGGCCACCAAAAGGTAGCACGAAGATCGAAGTACATCTTATCCGCACCGGGATGAATGGAATAGTGCGAATTATGAGCTTCGTCGAGAATACAATTACGAAGGTCATCGCGATCGGGAACCCACAAACGATTGAGAAAATACAAAAGACCATCGGGTTTGGTTTCGAGTTGAAGTTCGGCTCCACATGACATTTCGTCATACATGTTACCTTCTTCAATGGAGGTGCGTTGAGCTTGAAAGATACGGATTTGAAGATCGGTTTGAACAATGACGCTTAGAAGCAGAACAGATTTAACATTAACCTTTCGACTTAGGGCGTCGGCGACAACATTCATTTTACCGGGGTGGTAGCGAATCTCGCATTCGTAATCACTAAGTAATTCGGCCCATCGTCGTTGTCTCATGTTGAGATCTTTTTGGTCAGAAATGCGTTGAAGGCTTTTATTATCGGTAAAAACCACACATTTTGTTCCATAAAGGTAATGTCTCCATATTTTGAGAGCGAAAACGACGGCACCAAGTTCGAGATCGTGAGTTGTATAGTTCTTCTCGTTGACCTTAAGTTGCCTTGATGCGTATGCGATGACTTGACCTCGTTGCATGAGAACACAACCAAGTCCTTGATGGGATGCATCACAAAATACAACAAAATCGTCGTTTCCATCGGGAAGAGTTAGAATAGGAGCATTGCAAAGCATGTCCTTGAGAGTATAAAAGGCTTCCTCTTGCTTCGAACCCCAATCGAAGGGTTGTCCCTTATGGGTGAGAGAGGTAAGAGGCAAAGAGATCTTGGAAAAATTCCGAATGAAACGCCGATAATATCCGGCCAAACCGAGGAAGGATCGAATTTCCGTGGGAGTCGTTGGAGTTTTTCAATCCTTAACAGCCTCAATTTTAGCGGGATCAACATGAATACCTTTGTCGTTTACAATATGTCCCAAAAATTGAACTTCCTCGAGCCAAAATTCACATTTGGAGAATTTGGCATAGAGTTGTTCGTTTCTAAGGAGCTCGAGAATGGAACGCAAATGATGTTCATGTTCGGCTTTGGATTTAGAGAAGATAAGGATGTCATCAATAAAGACAATAACGAATTTATCAAGGAATGGTTTACAAACGCGGTTCATGAGGTCCATAAACACCGCGGGTGCATTTGTTAACCCGAAGGGCATAACCAAAAATTCGAAATGTCCATATCGAGTACGGAAAGCGGTTTTTGGAATGTCTTCTTCGCGAACATGCAATTTATGATAACCCGATCGAAGATCAATTTTGGAGAAACAAGTTGCGCCTTGAAGTTGGTCGAATAAGTCGTCGATACGTGGCAATGGATAACGATTTTTAATATTAAGTTTATTGAGTTCTCGATAATCGATGCACATACGAAACGAACCATCCTTCTTTTTCACGAAGAGAACAGGAGCGCCCCAAGGAGAAGAGCTTGGACGAATGAAGCCTTTATCGGAAAGTTCTTCGAGTTGGTTTGATAGTTCTTGCATTTACGACGGGGCTAGACGATAAGGAGCCTTGGCCACGGGCATCGCGCCGGGCACAAGATCGATTTGGAATTCAGTCGGACGAACGGGAGGAAGACCGATAACATCATCGGGAAAGACATCAAGGAAATCACGAACAATAGGAATATCTTGGATCTTCCTTTCCTTTTTGTCTTTTGTCACCGAGAGAGCTAAAAATGGAACGTACTTTTGGCGTAAGCACTTTTGCGATTGAGCACACGACATGAGATTTAGCCTTCGAGACGTTGTGTTTCCAAAGACCTTAAGAACCTTGCCGTTGACAAGCGGAATGCGAATGAATTTATCAAAACAAACGACTTCGGCACGGTGCAAAGACAACCAATCCATGTCTACTATGACATCGAAGCTACCCATTTGCATCGGGATGAGATCGATGGAGAATTTATGCTTAGAAAGAATAAGAGAGCAATCGCGGACGACGGAATTGATGGTATAGAATTGCCATTGGCGACTTCAACAGAGAACGGTCGGGAAAGCTTAGTTCGAGGCATCGCAAGTTTCGACTCAAATTTCAAAGAAATAAAACTTCTATCGGCACCGGTATAATATAAAATAGAAGCCAAATGATAGTTCACCAAAAAATACCGTTCACAACATCGTTTGCCACTTGAGCTTGATTTGCATTCATCATAAACGCCCGCCCTTGATTACCATGGTTGACTTGATGTGCTTGTTGTGGAGGTGGAGGTGGTGCTTGGATTGTTTGGATGGGTTGGATGAGTGGTACATTGAGTTGGGGAATTTGGGGTTGGTAAGTTTGAACTTGGTAAGCTTGTGTTTGGTAGTATGGTATGGTTACGGTTTGAGCTTGGTTGGCAAAAGCTAACGTAGGCAATTTTGGCGGAAATGGTTGGGATCACCACAATTAAAGCAAGCTCGGGGTTGTTGGGGTTGGTTTGATGGGTATGGTGCATAGTGGTTTTGGGCATTTTGGGGAAAGTTTCTCTGTTGGTTTGGTGGGTTAGGTTGGTTGGGTTGGTTTCGTTGGGTGGATCGGCATGTGTTGGGGAAGTGACCAAATCGATTACAAATTGTACAATGGCGACACGGCGAGTTCGTTGGGTGGTGAAGTTGGCAAGTGTTACATAGTGGGGAGTTACCAATATAAGGTTTTCTGTTTTGGGGAAGAGTTTGGACTTGTTGTGGTGGTTGAGGTTGGGTGACGGCAAAGTTTCGGTAATTTGTCTTGGGTTTCTTCTTGTTGTTGTTGTTGTGTCGGGAGGAGTTGGAGTAGTTTATAGCTTGTGGTGCGGGTTCAATCTTGGCTTGGGGAGCGGGCTCGGTTTTGGCTTTCTCGATTGTTTTCTTGAGGGTTAGGGTACCCTCCTTCACGTGATTTTCCGATAGCCAACCGGCTAACGTGATGGCATCCTCAAGGTTCGCGGGTTTGCTACTCATGACTTAGTCCCGGTTTTCATCGGTAAACCCCCAATATATTTGTCAATTTTACGTTCGGTTGGGGTGACCAAGTGAGGTACAAGAACGCTTAGCTCGTGGAAACGGAGCGAGTAAGCGGCGTTATCACCACCTTCTTGTTTTAGGTCCCAAAATTCTGCCTCAAGCTTTTGGAGCTCGTGTTTAGGACAGAATTTCTTCTTCATCAGCGCCTTGAGCTCGGCCCATGGAAGAGCCATGGCCATATCCGTACCTAGGAGGTGCATGAAACTACCCCACCAAGTTAGGGCGGTTCCCCTAAACATGCTTGAAGCGAAGTTTGTCTTTTTCGCTTCAGGGCATTCGCTGTGTAAAAACACATTCTCCACAGATTCGAACCACTGCAACAACGTAGTCGCACAGTTGGTTCCATAGAATTCGGACGGGTTGGCACTAGTAAATTGTTTAAGCAGTTAGGATGCGGGTTTGGGCTCAATAGGTGCAACAACGGGTACGGGTTGGTTTGCTTGTATTTGGGTTATTAGTTCGGGAATCACAGCGGCCATTTGCTTGGCGATGATGGCGGCCATACGTCGAGTGGAGTTCTTGCGCGGTTGGCGTGTTAGCGGAGGCATGCTAAAAAATTATAAAGAAAATGGGATAAGTTTTTGGGTAAAAAGGAAATGAATATAAAAGTGTATAAAATAAAATAAGATTTCGATTTTTGATTTGTGAATCCTAGAGTTAGTATGGAGAAGATGTTAGTGTTAGATAAAATATAAAACTTTGTTTATAAATAACAAAACCGAAAACAATAGTAAATGCTTTTTTTTTTTTGAGAATTTAAAGCTTAAAAATTTGAGATTTTGAGATTTATAGAGTTGGAAAAATCGTGCATGAACCACCATGACTTGATATTCCAACACTAAAAAGTTTTATAAAAACAACATATTGGAGTCTAAACATGTGTACGAACCACCGAAACGTTTTCATGTTTTCGACTCAAATAACGATAATAACACAATAAATCGAGATACAACGTCATGTCAAAACACTAGTCCACGAAATCACCGTAGTTCTATTGTTTTAACACCGAAAATTAGGATGGCGACCGGAACGCTCGCATTCGACTACTTAAAGTATTGACATTTATAACACGATTTATGGCCTAGAAAACGAGCATTATAACTCAACCATCCCAGGTAAGTAAATCACCTTCGATTCTTGGAATCTTTTTGTCAAATGGTCATTTTATAATTTCTCGTTTCCTATGATGGCTACAAACCCGAAATAAACGCAACCTTTAAGGGATTTGAAACAACGGGATCCAAGTTAATCTTGTAATCCATAAAACACAATGAAAATCTACTTTTTGCGTTTTAAGGTAATGATACCTTGGAAATACTATGAAAGTGTGTGTATGTGATCATTTAGGATATTGGTGAATTTAAACAAGTTAATAAATAAACATGCGATATGAACAATTAAATAGAGTAAACACGTATGAACACACGTATAGGACCCTAAGCATAACAATTCAGGTCGTTACGTCTAACCACCTATCTTAATTGTCATGGCTCTGATACCAATCTGTCACACCCCGACCAAAGGCGACGGAATATGCCGGGGTGCAACGATTGCTCATAAGTGCATGACACTATTTAAAGCGACAATATTTAACAAACTCATTTCATTTCACAACATCAAAAATGTCACATAACCAAATATTCATAACTCAAATACAACAAAATATAAAAAAATATAGCAAATCAAATATTGTTCATTTTTGCTAATATCCTAACGGTATTTGTGATGTTTTCTTTACCAAACTTCATAATCAACCTAGATGCAAACCTGTAACATTTCATAAAATAAAGTTTATCAACACAAAGGTTGGTGAGCAATTCATAAGTTTGAACAATAGATATATAGTATGAAAAGCCACAAAACTAGTATACAAAACCATAAATAATAGCTATAAACTTGGATAAATAGTTATCGCTAACAAGTTAGCGACACCCAACTATATGGGGTTGCCAAATAGTTTAGGATTTTATAGTTATCGTTAATTGCATTACGTTAACGACACCTTGCCATGAGGGGTTGCCAAATGGTCTAGGATTTATAGTTCCACCATCCAAAAGCGATAAACACATAGTCAAATAAGCATAGAACACCAAATCGAGCAATTATTCAAGTAAGGTATACAACAACGTTTGTGGTTTAAGACCCAAGTATAAAACATTTAGTTTAGATAAGTTGAAATGTCACCCCCAAAATAAAAGATAGAAAACGGGGTATGAAGTTACTCACGTTCAAGTAATAAACTTGAAAGATTGATTATTTGGAGATTTGCCGGAACGACGAGTTTAACGTATGAAGCCTAAATAAAAAGAAAGTCTTGGATTTAGAAAGGTTGTCTTGAAGATCTTTAAATAAAATAATTGTTGCAAAAACTAATCAATTAAAGTTCAAGGTTTAAAATGTAACTATTAAAGAATTTATAATAATAACCCTTTTAAAAAATGTAAGTTTGCTCAAAACCGGGTTAAAGTATCTAACCTTAATATTTACTTAACCAATGTTAAGTAATAAGGTGGGGAAAATGCTAAAATGCAAGTTCCATTAGGCTAAAGACTCTAAAACGGGTTTTTAACGAGTGTTCGGGTTGTCGGTTCGGGTCTTGACAAATGGTCGAACCCAAAGTCAACTTTCCAAAATATTAATTGTTATGAGATAACTCATTAAAATATACTAACACTTAACCAAGTACGTAGATCTATTGTTTAGAACTAACAACGCACGTTAAGCGAGTGTTCGGTTTTGTCGGTCCAAACTATGTTATGAGATCAAGTTGGATCCAACTATTCCAAGTACTTAAGAAAATAATTAAAATCAGTTTGTAAACTATTTTTTAAAGAAATATACAAGTCTTGATAACTAAAAACACACTTGTGTGTCTTAAGCGAGTAAAAGTCGGTATAGTTCGGTCTCCATCTCACAAATAGTTCATAGATGGTTTCTACATGCCCAAATATCATAGAACTTGTATATTGGTTTATAAATGAAGGAAACTTAAATTTTACAACAAAAAAAGTTAACTA
Organism: Bidens hawaiensis; assembly: GCF_021521415.1. Lineage (NCBI taxonomy): Eukaryota > Viridiplantae > Streptophyta > Magnoliopsida > Asterales > Asteraceae > Bidens > Bidens hawaiensis. Next base: position 150,114 of record NW_027495012.1, read on the forward strand.
CAAGTCTTTTAAGCAAAAGTTTCGGTTTAGTTCGGTTTCCATCTCCCAACGAGTTCATAGATGGATTCCATATGCTTAATATCAAAGAACTTGTAAAAATGATTTTTGAAACTCAAATCTAGCAATAAAGATGTTTAAACAACTATTTTAACAAAACTAGTAAACAAAAGTTCGGTTTCCGGTTTGGACTAGTTTCGGTTAAACCGAGGTTAGTTTTATACAAACCCACACCATGGAACTTGTAAATAAGATGAACAAACTAAAGGGTTAGAAGTTAGTCATAAGTGATATGTATAATAAGTTATGTGTGTGTAAATATATATCAAGAACACGAAGTCCTCCATGAAGCCTTGCCTTATGACATTCGAAACTTAACCAACCAAAGTCGGTGAAGTAACAAATAAAGGTAACAAGGGGTGTGTATTATATATATGTTGTACCACCATATTCAAGAGTTAGTAATGTTAGATGAACAAGTTAGAATGAAAGACTATAGTTAGTTTGACTTGAGAAGTCAAAACTTCAAGAATACATAAGAAATAACAACCTTGAATCTATGGAGTTTGAGAGAGTTTTTGGAGATGTAGCAAGATTAAAATGAAGAAGATGGGTGTGTATATATAGGGAATGAGTGAAGGGTTGGGTATAAAGATTCTTTTATGGTTTGCATAAAAATGGGTATGTTTAAATGGTCAAACAATGCATAATATAAAAAAAATAATATTTTATATATTTTATATATTTTAAATGACAAGATCCAATATTTTATATATTTGAAATGTTCGGGTTACAAACGGGTCGGGTTTACATAACAAAAGTGACCCGAAATTGACGAATGTCACAAGTTGGTACCTGTTTTGTAAATAAATCAGAGTTGCGGTTTAGTTTTAGCGGAAGTCTTTAATAAAATATTAATATATTGAAAACTTATTAAACTCTCGGGCTTTAAATACCCGTTTGACGTTTCAAATACATTTCTTTAGAAACATAATTCTTTTATAATATTTTCAAATAAAATATCTGAGCCACCAGATAGCATAAAATGACTATAACTCCAATCTTCTATTCTTTCTTGCTTGTCTATTCTAACCTTTCTTGTTTCCCTGTAACATGGGTGGGAAAATACGTCAGCACAAAGCTGGTGAATAACGCTGACTCTAAAAATATCTTTTCAATACCTTTGTGAAACCAACAATAATACCTTTGTGACTACTCATTAGGCACCCAACTAAATTGGGATCAAATTACCCTAAGTACCATGTACAATTAATTATATACACAATACCATTTCTCTGAACAGTCCCGTAGACCTTCAGAGGCATGTTGATGATATGCATGGCCTCGGGGAAATGCCGAGTCACCATGTATGTTTGTATCCAAACACATGTATACTCTTAATCAGAGTGTCCGTTTCTTATTATTGTAACACAAAGTTTTAAGGATTCGTAAATCCTATGCAAACATTCAGACTTATTATAAAAGGTTTGGGGCGTATTCACCTTTTCTGTTTATAATCAGTTTCTGTTACAGGTTCCTGTTTTCTGTTTCCTTCTTCTTGTTTTGTTACCTCGGACCTATAGTACGAGAATAACCTTTATATAAATAACTAGATCAACGATCTAGCTTCAGACCTTTAGTCTGTTTTGTATAGCTTTAACCTTGATAAAAACATTTGTTTATTCAAAACATTTGGACATTTAGTCCCTTTGTTTGTTTATCCTTTATATACTATGTTTCTTCTTCAAGAAGAAACATTAACTTTATAATCTTTCAATATGAATATTATATTTCTTAATAATAAAGAAATACTATTTAATTATACCTCTTGTATATACTTGCTTACGTTTCTTAATCAAGAAGAAACTATATTTTAACTATAACATTTGCTTAAGAAAATTTATACTATTCTTAATTGTAAAATCAAGGTTCGGGCTATACCCTCGACTATGGTCTAAGCCATTTATAATAATAAAATAATAACTTAGGCAGGACCCCTACCTCGCACGGGTATTCGGAGTTACATATTCCAAAGTTTATACGGCAGCACTTCTACTCTATATGCACGTTTATCGAGGCGTTCTTGATCAACCCTTATTGGCACGCAAATTGAGACGATGTTCAGATGTCGCCAGGTCGTGGACGTACTTCGAGACGGAATGTCGGGTTACTTTTGGGTGGCACGCACTTCGAGGAAACGCGGGGCTTTTTGCACGGATTACAAGGTAATATTTGTCGGGTCGGTGGCCCGCAAAACGATGTTCGGCATGCAAACCGAGGTAGAGAGAGAGTGTAATTCTAGAGAGAGAGAGTGGCTGTGGGTTTGAGGGAATGAGCCGTGAGGCTTCCCCTTTATAGCCAAAATCTGGTCCCATCGCGGTACGCGATGGGCCCCTTCTTCAACACCGTCGCGTATCGCGACGGGTACCTTTCTAAGATCATGGCACGTGTCGCCACGAGGCCTGAAACGTTTTCCACGTGTCGCCACGTGGTCTGACACATCTGCCACGTGTCTTATACTGCTGCCACGTGTCACCAGAGTGTGACACGTGTCTCTGAGTCATCACGGGTCATCACGGTACGCGATGCCCGTCTTCTTGGACACATTGCGTAGCGCGATGGGTCCCTGAATATTATTTTTTATTGTTAGTCTTTTATCTTTTGTAACTTGTCAAATCTGGTTTAATTCTCGTTGTCCAAAAATACTAAGGCGACTCTTAAGCGGCTCGCGGCGATGCGAGCGTGCGAAGTGCGCCATCAAAGCGCCACATTGCGCCCTTCGCCGTCGCCTTCTCCATCGCCATCGTCCTTGTCCAAGCGCGTGCGCGTGCACGTCGGGTGCTACGCACCCTCCGCTAGGACCACTTGGTGCATGATATCAATAAAAGAATATTATTATGGAAAATCTCTTCCTTAAAAAAAGCTTCCATTTCTTTACCATTTTCCATGTGGGATGGGATTTGTCTTCCTTATTTATACCCAAGTAAAGTGCTTCCCTTTTCTTACATCCTTCCATGTGGGATGGAGTTTCCTTTTACTTATTTCCTTCATATAAGAATACTTAACTTAGGAAATATTTTTATTTCCTTATTTTTCTTATATTTCCTTATTTAATATTTTCTCATGACTTGTCTTGATATTATTTTTTTTATCCCTCGACTTTCCTAAGTTGTTAAATTTAGATCGAAAATTTGGGGATGTTACATATTTTTTTTGACCATTTCTAGTTTCCAAGAACATGAATTACCATGAATGATTATAAATAATCAACCTTGATGTATTGAATTAAAGTGATAAAACATTTCGTCATCAATGGATAATTGAAAAATAACCATGTACTATACCAAACTAAACCACATGTTTCACATAATCATCAAGTAAAACAAAGCTTCTTTATAGATTATAGATGGTAATTGGAGTTTAGCTTATAATGAGCATTGTTATGAACATAAAAAGAGAAGATGATAATAAACACATGATTAAACTAGAACAATAACCAAATGTGGATGAATCTCTGTTCTTAAGGATGATGAATTATGATGATGTTGATGATAACCTCCAAGCCTTCAAACTTCTCACAAGATCTTCAATATGAGTGTAATGTGGGTGTTTTTATAAGAGAAACACGTTTAGAGATTTTCTTCAAGCACATCAAACGAGTGCAACATGCTCCACTATATATAGACTGTCTGGAGAGAGAAACACGACCCCGTGCTTAGTGAGGCACGGCCCCGTGTCCATGTGTCCCAGTTGCATGTTGTCAGATAGTACATGATGACTCACCACGGGGGTGTGCTTTCTGAGGCACGCCCCTGTGCTTTTTATTGACATGTGCTTAAATACTTTTTGTGTTATCTGAAGGTGACCATAGCCCCGTGGTCAGGGAGGCACGACCCCGTGCTTTGTATTCAGTGTTTGTCTTTTCTTGTTGAATTTTGTCTTTTATTGTGTTCAGAAGCATGGGGGCGTGTTTCTTGTTTTTCTTGTGTTTTCTTCTATTTTTCTTTGTCTTTTCGTTTGTTTCTTCATTTAAGGCTTGGGTTTACCTGAATTTTCATATTATTATAATAAGTAGCCTTCTGAGCTATATTATTTGATAGAAGTTGCAGTTTTTAGAGATTATTTGATGCTAAAAAGATGTATAATTTTATGTACATCATGTAATAAACATCCATGGACGTTGATGCACTTAGAAGAAGATTATTAAATTGTTGTCCTAGAGTGGCTACACGTGCTCGTTCCTTATTTAATAGTATTGCTTAGAGCTTGGTCCATGTCGCACGTGTGGTAATGATATTCTCGAGAATCTGGACTAACAAAATATTAGATAGAGTGATGTAGACGCGTTGTAAAATTGGAGAGTAGATTTACGTCCATTCTACAAATTTTTCCAATGATGGATCGGGTGCATAAGTACCCTTGATATGCTCCAAAAATTTTTAAGCTTTTGCGTGAAGCTTGATCTTTGTTTGTATATCTGTTACTTTTAACGTTCGATTCTTTGTCTGTATATTCGTTATGAGAAGGTCGTATGTAGTGTTTGATCTTGTCTAAATCTGAGGTTTCAACATCAACATTCTTATTAGGCCCCGATACAATTAAAGTGTTTATGACATCAAATAATATTGATTGGTTATGTTAAAATACAAAGTATATAAAAAATGAGAAGTGTGGGTAGCAATCTAGTCAATTGGTCTTAGTTTGAATGGATTGTGATTAATTTGAGAGGAAAAAAATAATGAAATGTGCATAAATAGAACAGTCCATATTTGATACATTTTTCTTTTCACATGCAAAACACATATCAATTCCCTCATCATTTTAAAATGTTTAATACTTTTTCATACGACAATTTTTTTAAAAATTATCATAACAAAAGCGTTTTTTAATCTTTAATATGAGTACCGTATTGCTGTAAAAAATAAAAAATAGTGGTTTTTATGCATTGTGTTATTGGTTAGTAATTGTGTTTTTAATTAAGTTTTCTATACATTATGTTATAGGTTCTAGTCATTGTGTTTTTCAAAAGATAAAATTTAAAACAAAAATTATGTCATTCTATCTTTTGTTTGTCATTGTGTCTTTGTACTCATCATCGTATTTTAATCATTGTGTATTATGTTAATTGTGTATTATGTTCAGGTCATTGTATATTATGTATTTACCATTGTGTTTTACGCTTCTAGTCATTATGTAATACATATCATCACCGTGTTTTATGTATTAGATAAATTTGTTTTTATTTTATCATTATATTTACATACTAGGATTATACAACAGTGTTTTTAAACTATTACAATTTTCATATTTCATCATTTTGAAAAAAACAAAAATAAAATGATGAGCATAGAGACACAATGATAAATAGAGAGACATAATGTCGAACAAATGACACATTGACAAACATAAAAACACAATGACATAATTTTTTTTATTTTATGTAAAACGAAATCATACTTGTTATTATGGTGATTTTTTTAATGTTATATGAAAAAGTTGTAGACGTTTTAAAATATTGGAGAATTGATATTCGCCTTACATTTGAATAGAAAAAATATGTCTTTTCTTCATTTATGTCTTTCCTCTTTTTATACTCACTTGATACATGACATTCATTTATCGTTTTTTTTCTCTTCTTATTTTTGCAACCTTTATAAAATAACTCAATCCATTAGTTGATTATCATTAAAAATGTAACCTCATTGTTAAGAGGAGGTATTTTAATTCGTGTATTTTGACACTTAATTCATTATTTGCATGAGTAATAGAGGACATATTCTAAGCATCGAGGGTAAAATTGCATCACTCTCAAATCTATCCGACTTCTTGGACAAGGACTTGCTAAAAATCATGGAGCGAATGGCATGGTGCATCACTCAGGCACTGAGGATATCATTTTCATTAAAAAAGTTGATTTCAACATTTTTTTTGAACGATCATTTGTATTTATACTGACGGATCACTGACCTACTCGATTATCTTCATGTCATATTTAAGAGGAAATCCATCATAGATGAGAAATCTTGTAGTCCAACTTGAAACCCTTTATTTTTATGTCACATTTGGGAATTTTTTAAAATGAATTATTTGACCACCTCACCTCAACGATTAGAAATATAGATCGATTTTATTTGTTTATTAGTATAAATTCGAACTTTTAGCAAAACTATTGTTAATATGGTTCTTAAAAAAAGCTTAAACAATAGTAAGTTTTTTTTCTCCAGTATTCTATTAAAGTTAATTAATCTTCTTTTTGTTTCTCTAAATAACTTTCATTAGGTTTTTTTTATCTATTTAGGTTTTCTAAATACCTTTAATATGATTCTTAATTAAACACAGTGAAGAATTTTTTTACAAGTTATAGTCACACGGTATAAGGTTGTAAAATTTGCTAGACGGGTACTGAGAAGTTGGGTGTCTTTGAAGTACTCGGAAATGGTTAAATATAAAGAAAATTAATTTTGGATATTATATATATATCAAATATCATAAGTATACTAATATTTATAACAAAATAAGTGAATATCAAGATAAATAAGATAAAGAGTTGTTATTCTATCATGAAGCCAACAAAAATGAGTAGTGTGAAAAGTCATAATTATTTGACATGTGTCAATGGGGACCAAAGGAAAAATGTATTAAAGTAATAGTACATATTTTCTCTCTTTACATGCAAGTCACATGTTAATTTCCTCATTATTTTAAAACGTCTATACTTTTTCTTATGATATTTAAAAAAAAATAAAAAATCAGCATAATAACAAATGTTTTTTTTTATTTTTAATATGAGTATAATTTTGTTATATAAAAATTAAAACAAAAATTATGTCATTGTGTCTTTTTGTTTACCATTGTGTCTTTTTTGTCATTGTGTCTTTCTGTTTGTCATTGTGTTTTTTTCATCATTGTGTTTTCCAACTCATTATTGTGTTTTTTTAAGTACTAATAACACCATTATGTAATAATAAAATGTAAATATAATGAAAAATGCCAACAAGTTATCTAGTACATAAAACACAATGATAAATACATATTACCCAATAATCTGAAACGTTAAACACAATGATGAATACATATAACACAATGACCTAAAACGTAAGACACAATGATGAATACATATAACACAATGACCTGAAACGTAAAACACAATGGAAAGTACATATTACACAATAACTTGAACGTAATACACAATGAATATAATATTATTTTTCTCAAATTAAGTTAATGTCACATCTCAATTCCGAACAAAAGACAATGAACATATTACATAATAACTAAAACAAAATGATAAGTAGAAAGACAAATATTAAGCACAAAGACACAATGACGAACAAAAAGACACAATGATGTAATATTTGTTTTAATTTTTATCTTTTATTTGTATCAATAAAAAAACACAATGATCAAAATCTATAACACAATGCATTATTAAAACCCGAATAAAAAACACAATGAACAACGAAATAACACAATATAAAAAAACTACTATTTTTTTATTTTTATGTAACAATATGATATTTATATTAAAGATAAAAAAACACGTGTTATTATGGTGATTTAAAAAAATGTCGCATGAAATAGTTATGGATGTTTTAAAATTATGGAGGAATTGACATGTGTATTGTATGTGAAGGGAGAAAGTTGTCATAAGTGAGTTATTATCTTAATGTCATTATCATCAATTTTTACACTTAAATTAATCTTTTCCATCCAAATATAACATTAATAAATTAAATTTCTTCCCGCCCTTCTCATTTTTTTGTGTATTTTAACCTTACCCATAAGATAAATACATTTTTAAATACTATATTACTCTAAAATTTTCTAAGCATTAACTAAAAAAATGATATATATATATATATATATATACACACTAGCTTTTAGCCCGCGTGTTACGCGGTTTATTTAGATTTTATTTTTAATATTGTTGTGAATATATAACTTGAATCCGGGGTTTGATAGTTTTTTTGTTTTCATATTCATTTTATTTTATTTAGGATGATGTAAATTAAAATTTATAACGCTACGGGCAGTAAATTTTATTTGATTTTATATTACTTTGTTTGTTATGTATATTTTTTCAATAATTGTTTATAATCTTGATAATAAAACCAAGATATTATAAAAGTAAACCAATGGAAGTTATGAACACCGTGCATGCATGATGGATACGAAAAACCAAAAACAACCATCATATATATAAATAAATTAAGTTTAGTTCGTAGTGATCGATGCTATCAATAAATAGATCACTTCAAATAATTACTTTTTATATTTTGTAGAGATTAATCTATAAATATGATCAGAGTTAAAAGAGAAGGCCTGATCAATTGTTATAATATAGTGTGATATATAGTAATCCAGATTTGTTATGCTATAATACTTTCTAAAGCGAACCTTTTCACAACAAAGTTTGATTCTTTTTTATTCAACCACAAACTAACCTTTGTAGTCTCTCGTTTCAATCCTAAACTCTAATTGGTGAATCAGTAACCATGGAACACCGCAATGGACATCGGATTAACCACTAAATCGCACACTCTAGTGAGATGAATCTCTTTAAAAATATAAGAATAATGTTGCATGATACAATTAGAATCACAAACTCAATTTCTTTAAAAATAATAAAAAATAAAGCATCTATTAAAAATTTCGTTACTTGTTAAAGAACTAAAAATCATTGGAGAAACAATACTACTGGAAATAGAGTATAAATACATCATTGAGCCTTTCCATAAAGCAAATAAAGAAGAAGAATTATAAATATAAAAATTCATTGAAGTCAAACCAAAAAGTCAAAAACACTTCAAAATGACTTGTTCACTTGTTTAGTAGGCCCAAATTGTTTGGTAATAATGCACCGTAATTAAAAAGTGTCTGTTTACTTGTAAGATAGTTGAAAGAAAAAAATGAACTCGACAAATCTTATGCTTGGTCCCATAAATATAGCCATGGCTGCAAAATAAGTAACTTGTTTTATACAAAAAATCATTAAAGTTTAAAATTAAGTAGGGCACTGCACTTTTAGATAAAAACATGAATATGATCCTTGATTCAATGGCGTAGAAAGAACTTGCTAAGATAAGGTGAGTAATTCTAAAGTTGCAATTCATAAATCTCTAAATACTCCCTATTATACAACATTTGATGTTCTACTATTAACATAGCCATTTCTATCAAAGATTAATAGTTTGAGACCATGTCTCATAATGTTGAAAAATCTAAATGGAGACCACAAGAAAGTGTTAACTGACAAAAGATACATTGTTTCTATAATACCTGTTAGACTTTGGAAGCCAAACTCCCATATCAAGATTATATAAGGCAGTGCTTTTGAACGACTCTTCTGACTGTAGTCATTTTGACAAGACTTAAAAACATATTTTAGTCGTTTTGAACCCATATATCCCTAAATTAAATAAATAAATAAAAATTTCAGGGGTAAGACTGATGGCGGACCATTGACCACCCGTAAGCGATCTTGAAGAGACCAAGAGCACCCGCAAGACGTCAATCCAACACGTTTCGACCCGATCTCACTCGTATCCAAAGATCTCGTACCTGAAAACCAATTGTCATTAAGGTCGGTTTTCGGTTAGGCTTTCAAACATCAAAACCCGAATAATCCAGACTGATTAATCCGAAACACGAAGCCCATATATCAACCCAATTCAACACCACCAGATGACTTTTCACTCCTTGTTGACTTTATAACGGGCCAAACGGGTGAAATAACATTCAACTGCGTGAACCTTTGGCATTAAGATACTGAAATGGGTTAATAAGTTATTTTGATTCTATAACAGGTCATATATATAAGATTAGTATAGAATGTAACCGGTTAAAAGGAAATGGGAAAAGAGATTCGTTTATCACCTCATTCTATGCCACGCCGATGATTTTAGTTCCTCTATAACTGATTCAAAGCACCCGTCTGAAGAATTATATGGACCCTTCGGGAGTAACTGACTCAAAGCTTGCCTTGTGTTCTTCTGAAAGTCTAATAGCTTTTAATGCGTTAGCATATCTATCTTCTTCTTTCGCCATTACCGCACGATAATCACCTGCATTTGCTATGTACAATACTCCGTTGCATATAAACAGCACGACCCGACACAAGCTATTCTTGGATTCTTTAACCATTCACTTTTGACGAAACAAAAGAAACTCCTATCTTGTTGCTAAAAATTCCTTGCGTATAATGTCAGCTAACACGTCTTCACTTTCTGACGTGAACATGTTCATTTTTAATAATGAATGAAATGAACACAAATATTTGCCTGATAAATGTTCTTGTTCGTTTAAAGTTAAATGAACAAACACAAACACGAATGCAAAATCTTTTCAGCTCAAAATAGCATTGATTATTTAGAAAATAAAGAAAAAAAATAAAAGAAAAGAATAACTGATTATTTATATAAAGAACTCCAGTTATTATTGAATTCCAATTATTATTGTTGCCTACTATTGAAATTATTGTTGTGAAAAACGTAAAGCAACTTTACATAATTTTAGCTTACTTCCTATTACCTTGAATACATAAAAGCACCCCATGTATTATATATTTCATGCAAGAACAAATAAATATATGGTTAAAAAATAAAAATGTGCCTAATATGGATGAAAATGCATATTGACCTGTTAACTCAAACCAAACATAATTAATTTTGATGAGTTGATTATATCATACATACGCAAAACAACAGTGGCCATAAATAACAAAACAATATACAAAAATGAAAATTTCGATGCATATATGTATGCAAAATAATTCACCTCAATTTCATTCTTTCTTTATATGTGGACACTCTGGAATACACCTAAAAGATACCCCCGTTAACTTAAGAAGGAAAACCTGCCACAACAATCGAAAGATCAGACCAACCGGATTGCATTACCCGTTTGACCGATTAGAGATCAAACATAGCCATCAACGTAGTGATTTATGAAAGGGACAAACTTATCATAATGATATACGTAACATGACATAAGCATATTGGATCTTTGAGCACATTGATTTGTCATCAAGAAATAAGTGTTTTGCCTATGGCGTATGCCTTGTAAATTTTCATTATTATTATTATTATTATTGTATACCTTGAAGATGGAAAACAAATGATTAGGAGAGGGGCAATCGTCTTAGGGTTTGATTCAAAACAGCTAACAGTGCTGAACACGATCTAGGAAAGAATTACCGTTTGTTTTATCAACTATGGAGCTCGATGGTGGAGGAGCTTCCTAATTCAGCGACGATATCTTGGAGCTTTCACACCTAGTGGAGTATGTATGATGAAACAAAACCCTAGCCGAGCGAGGAAGAAGAGTGCGTGTTATTAAGGTCGTTAGCTTGGAAACGTGATGAAGGTACTGTGAGGTTAGGGTTTCTCAAATCAAGGTTTATTAAGAAACAGAAAAAGGGATGTTATGACCCGTAAGGTTATTTGGGTCAAACCGGGCTAAATCAATGAGAGCTCTTCATTTACAAATCAAACAATCTGGTGGCTCTAGAAGGGGTGGGGAGCGATGTGAGAACGACACGTAGGATTTGATGGTAGACAATTATATAGATAGTTAGATATATATATATATATTAATATTATAGAAATATAAACTATGTTTTATTTTTTAAGTCAAAATCGGCCCAAGTTGACCGGCTATATGTAATTATGGCTGATGTTGACCATATTTGATTGATTCTTAGTAACTATACAGAGTTAAATAAACTCTCCTTAACGTCATACCTTATAGCGAATACTCGGAGAGTATTCGGTCTTGATAACCTAATTGCACAACATTGACACTGAAAAAGTAGTCACTAAATGACTTAATAACAATTGCATTTATTATTTCATATGTTTTTTTTAACAATGATAAAGTAGTTTGTTTAAAACACAAAATAGAACTAGATTGAGAAACCATATCAACATAGAGCAAGGAAACACTGTTATAAAATTTTATAAAAAAATAAAATATAACCAATAACCATACATTATTAGATGTTTTTTCTAATACAAAACCTAAATTTTGTGCTAATTTTAGTCCTTCAAATATGTATAAACATTTCAAATAGAGGTTGAGAGGAGAGAGGGAATCTAAAGGGAAAAACAAGGACAAGAAGTAGGGTTGATTACCATCTCAACAAATATGAGTCAACAAGTTGATAAAGAATATATTAATAGATTATATCAATGTTTTGTGGGAGTGAGTAACTTTACTCAAAATTTTAATAGTTTTCTGCTTGTTCTGTTTCCATGGACAGACAGCTTTGTTCCCTTGATCATCTTTCTTTTCAATAATGTTAATTTGATTCATTAAATTTGCATAAAATTATATGTTTAATTAAAACACATGTCAATAATGCAATACCCTTTCCCACATTTTATAGACAAATTTTGTGATAACAGAAATTCTATATATGATTAAATAATATGCATTTTTTAAACGATAAATGTTATGCTCTAATACAAGGATTGAACCCTTAACCTTCTATACACCCTAACCACATTCATTTGGTAAATGACATTTTACTTCAATTAATTTGTTTTATCTTGATTAGCAACTGATATTATTGAAGGATCACCAACTTTTTTTTTGTTTAATTCACCATTTTCATGTCTTTTTTGTTTTGCTTTTGTTTTGATCCGTTAGGAATTATGTCAGTAATTATCGACCACGGGTGACCAACTGCAATGCATCACTAAGACCGGGTGTCGGGGGCGCTTTGTCCACCCAAAAAGCCCCAAAGCGCCCAAGAACACCACCCCTGAGGCGCTTTGGGCTCTATGATGTTGAGAGCTTCCTGCAAAGCGCCATATGTGTGGGGTGGCGGAGTTTGGTGGTTGATTTATTTGTTTTTTAATATAAAAAATAATAATGAGGTATAATGATTGGAAGATGCTTCATCCATTACACCTCTTTTAGTCAAAAAACCCTATGATGACGTGACATTATATGACACAAAACGTCCCAATAGGGACTCCATCCCTTACACACGGTCTAATAATTCGTCCATGATGCTCACATGTTTCCTAGTATTAATCTGTCTTTATTGACATTAAAAAAATTAACTTCCCTATGTCTTTAGTGTTAACATTTTGATTCTTTTAGTAACTATACGTATCAACTCAAAAACACCAAATTCAATCAAGATTATACATAAACTTCAAAGTTTTTGAAAATTTGAAATCAAATATTAATGCTGAATACTCAAAGTCAAACCAAAACCCAAACCCTGAAAATCTCATTCTCTATCTTGAAGAACCCTAAAATTACAGAGTAACATATCGTTTACACTGCCACTTAATTTTTTAATTTGTAAAGACATTCCATATTGAAGATAATCTTCTTTTCATACAAAAGAGAAAATAACCAAAAAAGAACATATATTCCAAACATTTCCAATCTCTTCTCAAGGTAGAAACAAATAATTCATTTATATCTGTTCATCTATCCGTACGCATCAATAATGTATTTGAGTTTATTTACCTTTTAAAGTAGACCTTATCAAAATACACACATGACACCAAGGAATAGCAAAATCTTCATAATTGTGAGTGACATTCTGTGTTAGGCGATAAAAAAATATCTTTATTATTATTATTATTATTATTATTATTATTATTATTATTATCATCATCTAGAGACGTGGTTGAGTCAAAGATAACTTTTAGATAAAAAATTTGGTATTTTATCTTTTCAGTAAAAATGGGGTTCTTGATCAAAAGATTAAGATTCGTTTATATTGTGAATTTTCATGTTTGGTATTCGATTTTATTATTACTAGGGCGTACATCACCAAGACACATAAAAACTCTAAAACGTCTATTTAAGTCATTCTAACGTGTGTTCTTGCATCATTCGACCCAAGACAACTGTGTCAAGAGGATTAATCTATTTGAAGCGATTGGAGCATTGGATTTAAGATTTACGTGCATGTTTCAGTTTGTTATAATTCGTTTTATGATTCCTTGTGTTTTCTATTCGATTCCATAACTCGTATTCATCATGTCTATTTATTTCTACTATGTTTTATGCATTTCTAGACATTATGAGTAGCTAAACTTCTATAGCTACGTAGGTTGTAGATGATTATTGACTTATTTGACTACTTTTTGGTTTTAATTGCGCATATGACGTGTTGCTATTGATAAGCTTTGTTTATTCTAATATTTGGTGTGGTTGACTTATGTTTTTATAATATTATTGCATATTGGTTCATAGTGTCTTTCATTGGTTGATTTTGTGTCATTCGTTTATGGTCGCGTGTTTATGTCATTTACTTTGTGTTTTTGACAGGGCCGACCCTTATGTGTATTAAGGTAAAGCCGTCGCTTTAGACCTCCAACTTTTTAGGGCCTCTGTTCGTTTAAAACAAAAGTTATATATATATATATATATATGTATTATGTTTGCTTTCCTAAGGGTAAACAGTATTGTTACCTGAGTCTGGTGGTTAAGGTTCAGCGCTTCCAGCCTACACACTAAAGTTTGAATCCAGGCAGCAACCAATTTTTCTACACTTTTTGCATTTTTCCACAAACTCACCATTTTATTTATTGCTTCCCTTTTGCTATATTTTAGAGACGAATCCACATGTTTCATTTAATTAATTTATTTTTTTTCCATTGTCCGCCTTTTAGTGTATTTTAAATTGTGGTATGTGGTCTACAATATTGTAAACTATATTGATATTAAGGCATTAATGTTAAAAACATGACATTTATATTGTTGGTAATTCTATAATACCTATATTCTTCATGTTTTAATATTTGCATATAGATGGTAAGTTAGTAAAATGTGACATTTGGTCTATTTTATGAATCAATATATATATATATATATATATATATATATATATATATATATATATATTCATTAACCATGCCCTTTTATGTAAAACTATGTGATAATGTTGAGTTCGAATTTCTCGTTTTGATGTTGCTAATTGATTATATGACCTTTGCTAATGACGCAAGTCTATTCCTAAACATGTTATGATACGTCACCCGATCAGACCGACATACTCGTTTTGTCATACTTATTTAATAGTAAAAAGGCCTCAAATTCAGAGGTTGCTTTAGGCCTCCAAAAGGCTTGGGTCGGCCCTGGTTTTTGATTTGTTTGTGGTCTGGCTAGCCACATGAATCATGTAGTGTACAAAAGCAGGGCTTTCACTTCCCTTCCAATACATAGGTAATAAGAAGTTGGGTTGTCTTGTTTCATTATTTGGCTAGGTTAGAGTTGCGTGAGAACGAGCTTTGTTTTGTTTGTTTCAAGTTTCCTTCATGTTTCTGTTCCGGATCCTTTCGGACGCCACATGCAACTCACTGGCCACCAGTTGCGCCGCTGCTTGCCACCTCCTGCAGGACCATGGTTCTCCACTGCATACGGTTATGCCGCTCCCTTGCAGGACTAATTAGGTCTTCCAAAATTGTGGTTCTTTTTTGCTAGACGAAGGGCTTTCAAATCCTACATGATTACCAACATTGAAGATGTGGATGGTAGGGGTGAGCTGAAAATCCAAAAAACCGAACCGAAACCGAATTAACGGAAAACACCGAACCGAAGCATTAACCAACGGTTAATTTTTTTTAAAACCGAATTTTTGGTTTCGGTTCGGTTTTTCCTTTTTTATAAACCGAAGAAAACCAAACCGGTTTATTGTGATGAAGATTATGAAGATGGTGAAGACTGAGACTAAACTTTAAATATGAACAAGATGATGAATGAATATTAGAACTAAACTTTTTAGTGGTTTTTGATTAGAAACTTTGTTGAATTTTAACCATACTACCCTAATAACTTTGTATTCATATAGTTCATGTAACATGCGTCTATTTTTTGTTTTGTATTCAATATATTTGTGGTACTCTAATGTACACTCTTACAAGCTTAAAATTATTATATTCATTTTTTTTTGCAATGTCTACACATAATTGAAAGACCCGACTATAACCAAACCGAAACCAAAAATTACTGAAAAATAATAAATCGAAAATCGAAAAACCGATACCAAACTTCGGTTTCGGTTTGGCCTATAAACCGAACCGAACCGAACTGTGCACATCAATGTAGGCGAATACTTTCAAATACTACAAGATTACCGACAATGAAGATGTGGATTTATGGTAAAGTCAAGCAAAATCTACTACACCAATTTTGTGGTCCAAGATCGAAGCAGCTTTTATTTCCATTTAGTATCTTATGTTATATTGTTTTACAGTGTGAGCATTCGATATCTTCCCGTTTCAATTACATGAGAGTATTAGAGAATTAGGATTTAGTTACGTTAAACCTGCGATCCAAATTAACTTTAAAGATTTCTAGTTTATTTCCTATATATATGAGTTAACTCTTTTATTTAATTAATTCATTCAATAATTACAGTACGTGGCTTATTTATTTATTTATTTATTTACTAGATGTAATTAAAGTTTTAGTAATTTAGATATTTATTATGAGTAATTTAAATATGGTTTAAGGTTTGAAAAATGCAAAGAATAATTAAAAAAGAGAAAGCAGCCAAACACAAGAAGTTTGAAATGCTTTCGATTAAAATAAATTAATGTTTAAGCTTTTGCCTCTCCTCCTTTAAGTGGACAGCTAAGTAGCTAATTATGATTTTTAGTTACATAATATATATTCTAATACACTACATACCAATAACTTAATTGTAAACTATGATACGCGCATCCTTTAATCAGACTAGAGTTTGTCATAGAACCTACAAATCGGGTAACTATCTGATTCTTTATCTAGTCACTAACATAATTTATGTTAAACAACGAATTTCTGCTATCCGGAAAACATGAACCCAAGACCTTCTAAACCTCTTTTTGTTTTTAAAAGCTTTGTCTTTGCTAATTATCCATCAACCCTTGGTTATCTAGTTAATTACTGACATACTACATGATAAAACCAAACATGAAAGGATATTTATCATAAAAAATTCTTGCATGTGTTCGAAAAGAGTCTTTCATATTCTAGTAACCTGATTATTAAACTCCGTACACACTTAATGAAACAAAGGTTTTAACCACTATATTAAATTTAGTCTATGTAACTAATAATATAAACTTAATTATAGCAAAAAAAAAAAAATAATAATAAAAAAGAGCTGACAATCTAATATTCGAGTTATCAATCCCTTGTCACATTGGCCAGAGTTGAGAGATTTTAAATACTTAATTGGACAAAAATGTCATCGTTTCCCTTCTTCCACAACTTTTCTCTTCCGAAAAGACTGACTCAAACAGCCCCTAGACTTGAAGCCAGGTCACATTTTACCCAAACTTACAAGGTTAGGCTAACATATGCATGGTTCAAACTCATTGGTCTTGGGTTTGTATGCTTGGTTATCATCATATCCTTGGTTGGTTTCTTCTATTACTAAGTTTGCATTTCCTTTTAGGCTATGTGAAGGGGGTAAATCACGTAAAGTAAGCGCCAAGGTGATAAAAGAGACTTTTACATTTTATACCAGGTTGGGTGCGTTATCATGGAGTGAAATGTGGTTGTGAGGTCAGATAAAGATAAATAATTGGTTAATATATATATTAACTAAAAAGTAAAAAAGAATAATTAAAAAACAAAGAAACTATTCCTCACGTCCGCTGCTCTGATCACGTTGCCACCCTCAAAGCCCCTTTGATACTGCCTTCGTTGCGGTGTTAAACCGTAGTGTTTGCTGAGGGGGTCGTGCTTGCCGTTATCATAACACACACGTTTATAAAAAGTAAGGAACTATTATCAATATCTTGATAGAAGAAAATGTTAGAAAATATAAAATATATATATATATATATAAACCACTTTATACCATTTCCTTATTTGAAGATTCACCTTCAAGATTACAGCCATTATACCGTTGCCTCCATCAATCAAGGATTTCATCTTTATTTTTATTATTGTATTTTCCATTATTAGCTAGTATGTTTATATGTATTTAAATGTTTTCTTTGTCTATGAAAATAAGAAGAAACACAATAGAAAGCAATACAGATTATCAATTTCTCTCTACCATCGTAACTACATGGTATCAAAGCAGTACACGGTTCTAGAACCGTTTCATATTTGCCCACCCACTATCTTTCTTTCAATTTCAGATTCGAAAACATGTATGACCACAACAGTTCAGCCAATCAAACAAACAATGACGATCTCACAACCAAAATAGCCAATCTCATCAAACATTCTATCAATTCCCAAAACTTGAACGTAAGACGAAACCTTACCGAAAACCTATCATCTCAGATTGCTTTAAATGCGATTGATCAGAATACCACCAAAGAAAGGGGGACAACTGGTATAGCCAGAAAATCCACTGCCACTGTCGGCGGCTCAGAATCCACCTCGAACATAGGAAATCCGACTGCTGCCGCCATTGGAGGCTCAAAATCTATCGCGAACAAAGGAAATCCACATGAAATCAGAAAAGATAGCGATGGATTTGGTGGCACAGAAATATTAGACAGTGGTTCTGATGAGGGAGGTAACAGGTTTGAGAGACTAATCTCAAACCCTAATGTTTACAATACATATTCTTTTCAACCTATTGTTTGCAATCATGATTTTATTCACCCTTTAGTTAGGAAAGTTTTAAACAAGCCCCTCAAAGAACCTGATCCTTGCAACAAAGAACATGAAGAATCTGTTTTATATAATAAAACCCTTAATAAACCATCTTTTTTTGATAAAGTCCTTAAAGAATATGTTCAAACCAATAATACCTCTAAAGAATTGGTTATTTCCAATACTGGGCAAAAACCTAAAAAAGAAAGTTTGCAAGATGATTTTATTTACAAAAATAACCCAGATGAAACTGGGGGAGAAGTTAATATGGTGAACACATGTGATTTTTCAAACAAATCATGGATCTTTGATTGTGGTGCTACCGACACCATGACCTTTGAACAATCCGATATAATTTCAACGAATATGCCTAAAATTAATCACATAAAAACCGCAAATGGGGGAATAGTTCCTGTTAAGGGGGGGGGGGGGGAACTATTGAAATATCATCAAATTTGAAACTTTCAAATTGTCTCTATGTTCCTTCCTTGTCACATAAATTGTTATCTATTAGTCATGTCACAAAAGAATTAAACTGCACGATGTTAATGCACCCAACCTTCTGTATCTTACAAGATATCAGAACGGGAATGATCATTGGGCGTGGCACTGAACGTCAAGGATTGTACTATGTGGACGAAGTGACTCGTCATGGGACTGTGATGTTGGCTCACGGAACTATAGACAGGGAAGCTTGGTTGTGGCATAGGAGATTGGGACATTCCTCTATCGGTTATTTACATTTATTATTTCCAAAATTATTTCCTTCCAGTAAAACATTAAATTGTGAAACTTGTATAATGGCTAAAAGCCATAAACATACTTTTAAACCAAATAACACAAGAGTTAATTTACCATTCTCCCTTATTCATTCGGATGTTTGGGGACCGGCAAAAATTGTTGGAGGGCAAAACTTTCGTTTTTTTGTACTTTTTGTTGATGATTGCATTCGTATGTCATGGATTTATTTTTTAAAACATAAATCTGAAGTTTTTGATAAATTCACTATGTTTCATGCCATGATAAAAACACAATTTAACATTAACATCCAAATTCTTCGATCTGATAACGGTGGGGAATTTATAAATGATTCAATGAAACTTTTTTGTCAAAAAAGAGGAATAATTCACCAAACGTCTTGCTCTCACAACCCCGAACAAAACGGTACAGTTGAACGAAAAAATCGCATACTGTTAAAAATAACTCGAGCCCTCCTAATTGAATCCCAAGTTCCTAAGTCCTTCTGGCCTGAAGCTCTCGCTACTGCCACATATCTTATCAATCGACTACCAACAAAAGCTCTTGACCTGAAAACACTTCTTCAAGCCCTTTCTGATATTACCAAACTACCACCCACTCTCACATTACAACCACGAGTATTTGGATGCTTTGTCTTTGTCCACATAACAAAAAGCAATCGAGACAAACTTGATCCGTGTGCTGAAAAATGTGCATTTGTAGGCTATGGTGTCAACCAAAAAGGGTACCGATGTTATAGTCCAACAAAACGTCACATGTACACCACCATGAACTGTGACTTCCTTGAAACCGAATTCTTTTATGCCTCCCAACTAAGTGGTGAGAGGGAGAAACAACATGACACGCTGAGTTAGCTAAAATGGGTTCCAAAATGGGTCTCATCGTCAGAAGAAGTCAATCACAATATCCAAGATGAATCACTAACTTCACACCAATCTAGTGGACCAACAATTAGTGTTACAATCCCAAATCTTACTGATCCAGCGTCTAAGGTAAGTAATTCTCAATCATCTGAAAATACAATAGAAGAAGGATCTTATGATACTCATAAAATTATTGACATAACTAACAACCATGAGATAGAAGTAGAAAAACATTGCAGGTGGAACAAGAAGAACAAACAATACATACAGAACAAGAAGAACCAATACAAGAAGGAACCACTGGGAAATATGTTCTTCCACCAAGAGTTAATCGGGGAATTCCAGCAAAACGTTACTCTCCTGAGAAACAATCCAAATCTTCCCAGTATCCCATGGCAAACATAGCTGAAGGGAATCTATCTAAAGAAGCCAAAGCCTTTACCTCTTCCATTTATGCCGAAAAAATTCCGACCTCTGTGGAACAAGCTCTGGAATCAAATAACTGGAAGGATGCAATGGATACAGAAATGAAGGCCTTGATGAAAAACAACACATGGGAGAAATGTGAGCTTCCTCTAGGGAAGAAATCAGTGGGATGTCGTTGGGTGTTTACAATCAAGCACAAACCAGATGGAACTATTGAAAGATATAAAGCACGATTAGTAGCTAAAGGCTATATCCAGACATACGGGACCGACTACTCAGAAACTTTCTCCCCGATAGCCAAGTTTGACACAATCCGGGTTCTTTTTTCAATCGCTACAAATGAAGGATGGCCACCTCATCAGTTTTATGTCAAGAACGCCTTCCTACATGGGGAACTAGAATAAGAAGTTTATATGGAAGCTCCACCAGGGTTCGCAACAAAATTTAAAGCAAAAGAAGTATGTCGGTTAAAGAAATATCTCTACGGGCTTAAACAATCCCCTCGTGCGTGGTTCGGTAGATTCACCTCAGAAATGATGACATATGGATATCAACAAAGCAACTCCGATCATACGTTGTTTATTAAACGAAGAGGTAAACTTGTGACTTGTTTAATTATATATGTTGATGACATGATCATTACAGGAAACGATGAAGAAGAAATGAAGCGACTGAAGACAAATTTGTTCACGGAATTTGAAATGAAAGACCTGGGAAGACTGAAGTATTTTCTAGGAATTGAGGTACTAAGATCAAAAAGGGGATCTTTATATGCCAAAAGAAATACATTCTTGATCTTCTAGCCGAAATAGGAATGATTGATTGTAAGCCTGAAGACACACCAATGAGAGTGAACCATAAACTCCGCTTGGAAGACGAAGCCGAATTGACAAACAAAGAAAGATACCAACGCCTGGTAGGTAAACTAATATATCTTTCACATACTCGTCCTGATATTGCATATGCAGTTGGAGTGGTTAGCAAGTTTATGCACCAACCTCAAGTTACCCACATGGAGGCAGTATTAAGGATTATCAGATATCTCAAAGGAACGGTGGGTCATGGAGTTTTTTTTCAGCAAAACAAACATTTAAAGGTCCAATTATATACGGATGCAGACTGGGTGGGAGATCAAGACGACCGTAGATCTACATCAGGATATTTCACTTTGGTTGGCGGAAACTTGGTGACCTGGAGAAGCAAAAAACAAAAGGTAGTGGCTTTATCCAGCGCTGAAGCAGAATTTAGAGGAATTGCACGAGGCATAACAGAGGTTTTATGGATCCACAAACTTTTAACTGAGATCAGGTTCCCTCCAACCGAAGCAAGTAGAATTATGTGTGATAACAAAGCCGCAATCCAAATTTCAAAAAATCCTGTCCAACACGATCATACAAAGCACATAGAGGTAGACCGAAACGTCATTAAAGAGAAACTTGAAGCAGGAATTATAGTATTACCATTCATCCGATCAGAAGATCAATTAACAGATATTTTAACAAAGGCCGTCAACGCAAGAATATTCAACAATTTTCTTGGCAAGTTAAGTATCGGAAATCCCATTACTCAACTTGAGGGGGAGTGTTAGAAAATATAAAAAATATATATATAAAAACCACTTTATACCATTTCCTTATTTGAAGATTCACCTCCAAGATTACAGCCATTATACCGTTGCCTCCATCAGTCAAGGATTTCATCTTTATTTTTATTATTGTATTTTCCATTATTAGCCAGTATGTTTGTATGTATTTAAATGTTTTCTTTGTCTATGAAAATAAGAAGAAACACAATAGAAAGCAATACAGATTATCAATTTCTCGAAACACTAAGCATTTTTCTATTGATATATATCAGAGATGATCCAAACTTTTTGACAAATGTTTTGATTTATGATTTGTCACAAATATACATCTGTAGCTAATAATGGAACAATTCACGAGAGGTTGGCGACAAACAAAGAGTATGGAGGCTTCTTTCTTGAATTTACTTGCACCATTACCTTTAAACATTAAAATAAAATTAATTTCTCAGAGTCTACTTTAAAATATTAATACTTAAAGACACCCAAAGATACTTGTGTACTTGTTTGTCTTGTTGTATCTTTATTATTTGTTCTGTAATTGAAATTTTTTATAATTTTGTTTATGCAAAATTGGTTTCAGTAATTCAAGCTATTACCCATTGATCCATATTTTTTGTTATCAAAGAGAATGGCATTGTTACAGAAAACTAGCTTTGTATACTTGTGATTATATGGCATATATGACGTACGTGCAAGTCAAGATCTATGTAACATAATGGTATCTCAATCTTGACAATAACTTCGGTCACAAATAGAGTTAATTATCCATTACGATAACATTTAATTAACAAGAAAAGTGGAAGTTATAAGGGTCACTGCACATCACTATAAACCAATAATCATAGTTCATAGTTTGTATTATTAAAATTCAATTTAGTAGTTGCTGCTAATTGCTATATATTCTCTATTATTATTACACTGTATATATAATAAAAGTGTCTATAAATATTATAGTGAAATACATAATAACAACACCTGAACGCTTACAAAACACTTAAATGGTGTATGTATTTTGAGGCTATAAGTGGATAAAACTATTATCTAGAATAAAATATTAAGAATAATTTAACATAATTAAGCATATAACTATTCTATTGTTTCTATGCGTCAAGTTGTCAAAAAGTCACCAAAACCCTAGAAGCGTATCAATTTCTTTTCTTTGAATAAACATCACAACCAACCCTAATCCTCTTACCCACTATAAATTCTTGGTCTTCTCTGATACATCTTCCACAAACTCAAACAAAGAGAGAGAAGACTTGCAAACAAAGGCAAAGCAGTTGATCAAAGATGGGAAGAGCACCTTGTTGTGACAAAGCAAACGTCAAGAAGGGACCATGGTCTCCTGAAGAAGATGCTAAACTCAAAGATTATATCGAAAAATACGGTACTGGTGGCAACTGGATCGCTCTTCCTCAAAAGATCGGTATGCAAACTCATTCTTTTTTTTTTCTTGTTATTGATCAAATTGACAGTATAAGTATAACTTGTAACCTAACTTAAGAATTTTGGATTGTTTGAAGGCATAAAGAGGTGCGGAAAAAGTTGCAGACTTCGGTGGTTGAATTACCTAAGACCTAATATTAAGCATTGAGGATTCTCCGAAGAAGAAGACAACATCATCTGCAGCCTCTATATTAGTATTGGTAGCTGGTAACTGTCTTTCATGTTTCAAGTTGTGTCTACTTGTCCTTTGCACTTGTCTATGCTTTTTTTGTTCAAAGAATATGACCCATGCCATAACATGCTCAAATTTCACATAGATCTATGCATCATGTGCAAAGCCCTTTTTGTTATGGTATGCATCTATATGGACTATTATTGAACCACTTGCAAAATCATATAGGTGGTCTATAATTGCTGCGCAACTGCCTGGAAGAACAGATAACGACATCAAGAACTACTGGAACACAAGATTGAAGAAGAAGTTACTTGGAAGGCGAAAACAGTCTCATGCTAGTAGGATCCCTGGTTCAACCCAAGACCCCAAAAGTGGTAATGGAATGGAAACCCTAATTAATTCCGCCATTGAAAGGCTACAACTTCACATGCAACTCCAAAGTCTTGAAAACCCTAATACGTCCATGTGGCCTTGCAAATTGAATCCAATTCAAGAAAAGATGATGCAAAGTCTCCAGCTTTTGAATGAATCATCAAACCCTTTAATGATGCACAATGTTTTTCCCGATTCCCCTCAAAAGGTTCAGCTTTATGGACCATGTAATAACAACCATCAACAAACGTATTCTCTACCTAATAATATGTTGGTTAACCAAGTAGACGGTTCCATGAATGGAATCAACGTTGGGTCATCAACACGTGTACCTGAAACGGAGAATATAAAGCATTCAAGCATGGATTTCCAGCAGTACTATTTGGCATTTCAAGCTGAAATAGATCAGTTCTTGAGAAACAAAGGAGCTAATTCCGAATCAATAAATCAGGTGCAGGCGAACGAGTTGGGCATTTTCAAGGACATGGATGGTGCTAAGGACATGATGAGTTGGTGGTCTAACGAGTTCGATGCGAATTCAGCTTCGTCGAACTCGTGGGATTCGAATGGTGTACACCCTTGATCACCAGAACCGAGAAATGAAGTACTAGAATTAGTACAAGGGTAAGTGGTATTGGCCTAGTTAATGTTTATTAATTCAGATTCAATTATCATGATAAAGTGGAGGTAGAAGGACTAGTAAATGATTTTGTAAATTTGTGTAATAACGTTGTCTTTGTGGTTGTTGTATGAATATCTACATCGAGAAAAACGGTTTCCCTTTGTAATTTTGTAACATGTACTTCTATTTCATTTCAATTTCTGAATGGTTAGGTATTAACGTAAGAGAATTAAGAGAGAAAGACTAAATATATATATTAAGTTGAATCACAACTTTGTATTATATACGTATTTACGTGGTAAGCCGAAGCTAAAACCTCAAAAACAATAAAATAGCGTTACAATGAATCAGGAAAAGCAAAATTTACACAGATTGTTCCAAGTTATTGACGGAACTTTCGTGTACTAATTTTCACCCAAGGGAAGCCTATCGCCTTTATGTTACCAATGAATTTTGAATGTTTGTTTCAGAATTGTTTGTTTGGGGCTTTCTATATGCACTAACACGCGAATCTTAAAACCGCCCCTAGAATCTTCTTCTTTTTGCTCCAGGAGATAAAGCAAAAATGGGTTAAATATGGCACTATTGACTTATTATAGCCCATATCACTTATGCTAATTCACATGTTATGAAGAGGTGTTATGTTGTCTCTTCATATATACGCACCACATAGAGGACAAAGGTTTTAAGGAACTTGGACATTTCTTCTTCTTAAGATAGTCCTAGTTGGTATTTAGTTTGATGGGTACCCAGTTGTTCCAATCATAAGTTATCACTTCCATATTGCCATTTCCTTGATCAATCATGCATGTGACGGATTGAGTTGACTAGAAAGCCGCCATCCACATCAAGGACACATTTCCATGTGTCTCGTGTGCTTTGAGAGTTTTATAGTGGATAGAAGATTTTGACATTCTTGCTAATCTTGGATGTCTATATGTGGAGTGGAATCTTTGACCATTCCACATCTTATACCGAAATATTGCCATTGCCGATGTTTACAGAAATAAGCTCTTGTTTCCTTTTCACCGTGAAGAAGAGCCTTGGAATTTCTTTTGCATAGGAAGACATCGCTTATCCAACAGTCTATCCACAATCTTGTGTTGCACCTATTTCCTACCGAGCTGTCAATCAAGTTTTGTATTTTATATATTATGCATTTAAAAAACGAGCGCATTTTATAATGTTAGTCCAATTACAAGTTCTACCTGTTTTTAGCACTGACGGATTCATGAATTTTTTGGTGGTGCACTACTTTTAGAGCCGGCCGGATATAAAAACTATAAGGTTGGTTCAAGATTTGGGCCGGTTCAATGGTTCGGACAAAGGTCATTACATAATAAAAATGCGATAAAATAATAAAAAAAGACACCATCATTAAAAATCAACAATTACAAGCTAACAAATTAAAACTAACAAAAACTAACAAACTAACAAATTAAAACTAGAATTTAACAAATAACTTAACAATTAACACCATAAAAACAATTAACATTTAACAAATGAATCGAACTTACCTTCAAAGTGGGAAAATCGAGGAAGAGTAGCAACGGAGGAGGAAGGAGAAACGGACCAACGATGGTGTGTGGTCGGCCGGAAAAGTGGCAACGATGGTCAGGGACGACGGTCAGGCGATGGTCGGCGATTAACAACGGTGATCTGGTAGTGGTGTGCCGTGTGCATCAACGGAGTATGAAGAAGTCAATAGGAGAGAGAGGCAGGCATTTGTGTAACTGGTTTTTGATAAAACCCAAAAATTGATATAAGCTAGGCTGACTTAAAAAAAAAAGTTCTGAAAAATCTTTAGCACACGGAATCAAACCCGTGACCTCCAGCTTACAAAACCACCAACTTACCAGCTAGACCAGCAGCGCCCACATTGTAATTCAAGTGGTTACTTCATAATTTATAATGTGGTTCACTCTAATATTTTATATACATCAATACACTATTATTTCGAAACTGGGGTGGTTCCTAGGAACCACCCACTTGTTAGCTAGTTCTGCCCATGTTTTAGCGGGATAAAATTACATTATCTAGGGGTATGGTGCAATGCAAAAATGGCAACTCCACAACCTGTTCGGTTCAGTTTTACACTACCACCACCATTTTGTCTTGAGCCCAATGTTAGCAGCTTTTAAGAATCCGATACCAAGACCACCTTATTTCTTTAAAATGGTCGCTTTATCTTAAGCAACCCAAAGGATCTTTATCTTTTCATCGTCACCTCCACAAAAATCGTCCCCATAGTTTTTCTAAACATTTTATGATTATTTCTACTAGTACCTTAAATAAAGAGAAGTAAACTAGAATGCTTCCTAGTATGACTTATGTGGTGTGAGAGTGAGACAACCTCTCGACTGGCAAATTTCATTCGCCTTTCAAGTACTTTCACTATTCATGTTAGTTCGAAACAAACTCAAAACTAGTTTACTACAAAATAAGTGCTCTAAAATATGGCCCACCCTAAAACTAAGTGCTTGCATCAATGTGTCAATGTGTAACTTGAACCAAAGAATGTTATTGTTAACCGTATGAAAAACAACCCTTCAATCAACCGATTTGTGTTAATAAATCGTTTTGCGTCTCGATATGTTTAACGCATTTTGGGATTAAAATAATGTATAGGGGTATTTTGGTTATTTATTTTAAGTTACATTCGCTAATGTAAAGGCACATTCGTTAGAGAAGCTAATAACGAATGTGTCTGCGTGTCTTTCTTCCTCATTCGTTAGGGGATGTTAACGAATGAGGCTAACGTATGTAGTCATTCTTTATTATAACAAATGATAGTTAATGTATGAATTGATCAAATTCGATATTCTGGTTGTTAATTGTAATGAATTGATCAAATTCGACATTCGAACTATTCGTACTATATTTTTGATCAATTGAAGGTCTAAATCATGATAATCAGTAATTAATTAGACTTAGGATTTCTTCTTCACCAAGGACTCAAGATAGAAACTTCAACACCAACAAGAAGTATAACAACACTGAGTCTAAGGAGAAACCTAAAGAAGCTGATTTTGCTAAACCTAGAGGGTCACATGCAATGATCACTCAAGAAGGAATTGATTGGTGTCAAAGAATGTTGGGCAATGTATCTTCTGAGGAGAATCAAATTAACTTGGTTGTGATTGAGCAAGTGGAGCAGTTTGAGGATGCTAAGGATGATAAGCTTATGGATGTGAGTGATGACCCAGAAACATAATCAGATGATTCAATTGTTGATTTGCAAGAAAAGTTTGCTTGCATGGCTAATATAAAAGATGTTAGTTCTAACTCTTCTAAATCTGTTTTGGTTGAGTCTGATAAAGGTATTTCATCTGTTGTTGTTGAAATAGTATGTTGTGATTGTGGTGAATACAAGTCAAAACTTGAATCACGTCGTCACCACAATGGTCAACTAATTTTTGATTTCACTATCATTCGTGATAACTAAGGTTACCAAGCTAGGCTGAATAAGTAGGAGGAGATTATCCTTCAATTGACGTGAAAATATGATATGTTAAAGAAATTGGAGGGTAATGATGACGATTAAGATCCCAAGGCTGGTGGATTTGATCAGCAACTCGGTGGGGGTGCCTCATCATCTGGTAATGATACAGCTGAAAGGGATTTGGATAAGCAATTAGTGGTGTTTCATGATTCCACTAATGTGCAGGCGGTGAATTATATTAAAGCAAATATGGTGTTATTTGTGGACGATAGAGGGGTAGTTATGAGTATGGTGGATGCCGATGAAATAAAAGAAGCTGAGTTTGTTGACCATTCGTTAACAAAAGAACAAATTGCCTTGCTTCTTAATTTAAATGAAGAGACGCTTGATGAATTAGAGAAACATGATGATGTTGAGGTGATGGATAGTGAAGAAGTACGATTTGGTAAGAGTGTTTGGTTTGGGAATACGTCTTTTAATTATGATGATGTTGAGATGGAATACGTGAAAACTGAGGAATATCCGGATTTATATACTCAGTCTAATAACTCTGATGAAGAGATTCCATTCTTTACAATTGAGCACTTTGAAGCAGCTAAAGAATGTCTGAGGAAATAGAAGGAGAAAGAAAAGGGAAAGGCTAAAATATCACAAACTGAGTCACAAGTTTCGGATGGTACGTTTGCACACAACATGTCCAAGATGATCGAGGCGTTGAGATACGCTGAACCGGAAGATTATATGTAGTCAAAGGCTCGAGAATCGGCGTATCGGATGAAGAGGTGTGTTGCTGTAAAGACAATCAAAGGTAATATTATCTCGTGGATGTACGAACCGGATCTTAAAGTATGCATTGTGATGTGGGAACACGGGTTCAGTATTACAAGAATATTACTGGCGTGCTTACCATGCCATGCTGAGACGTTCGTGCATCAGCTATCAAGCCGTTCATGAACCGAGGAGGAAATTAGTTAGCTGATTGGTTCTATCATCACTTGGTACATGAGGTAAATTATGGTTTTAAGTTCTTCAAACCGTAGGTGCCAATGCGTAAGTATATATCGATGAGATTGATCCATGTACCGGCTGGAGAAGCTGGTACTTAATGTAAAGGAGTCACGTACGTTGAATAAAGTTCCTATAAAGACTTTTCCTCAAAATCTTTATAAGAAATTTAATTGGTGGTACTACGATAACAAGACCGGCCAGGCGATAGTGTATTTGGATTGGGTTTAAAGACGGAGTTTCTATGGATTATTGATCCTATGTAGCAAGTGAACATATCTGAATCCGACAATGAAGTATTATATAAGAATTGGATCAGATGGGTGAACGTGAATGACAACGCGTAGGCTATTCAATTCCAAAGGGTAGTTCGAGTATGTTATGCATTTGGAATTCATAGTTGTGCTGACCGGAAGACTAGCTGATTCTAGTTATGAAGATTACAAAGAGCTCGAGACGAGGGGGAGTTTGTTAATACGTTATTTTGCGTCTCGATCTTTGTCTAACGTATTCTGGGTTTAGAATAATGTATGGGGGTAATTAATTTAAAGCTGCATTCGCTAATGTAAAGGCACATTCGTTAGAGAAGCTAATAACGAATGTGTATGCGTATCTTTTGTCCTCATTCATTAGGGGATGTTAACGAATGAGGCTAACATATGTAATCATTTGTTATTTTAACAAATGATAGTTAGTGTATGATAGCGGATGAGGCTCATTCATTAGGGAATGTCTAACAAATGAGCTCATCGTCTATATATACCATGTAACATTTATTCTAAATAAACTGTTCTTACTTTATCCAATTTCCTCTTGTTACCCCGCCCAAATTTCCTCTCAACACACACAGTTACACACACTAACGTAAATTGATCTAATCGTATTCATATCAAATACTAGATCATTAACGTAATGAGCCTAATCAATCAGATTCACGTTCAATGAGTTTGCATCTTGATAACAAAAAAAATGCATTGAATATTCATTAATTGAGCACAAAAGGCTCCAACCTGAAAAGGATGCATAGTAATTGTTGCCCTAGACGAAACAAATAATTATCTCAAACAAACGAGCATGAGATATTTGGGGTCACAACCCTCGACTCTTTTCATATAATCAAACTAAATTCTTGAACATACAATGAAATAGACTTCTCCTGACACAAAAAAAAATTAAACAATAACGTAGACCCCTATTTATAGTCTTACTAAACTTACTCATCAAGCTAATTACTAAACTTGCTCTCCAAGAAGAAACCTTTCGTAAACCTATTATAATTCATATAACTAAAATAAAACATAATAAAATAAACCCTCAACTTTATTGATAATTCATGATTAACCTTCATTCACCTCCTTAATCTTGAATTTTTTTCTCCAAGGTCTTGGATCCCTAATAGCACTCTCAACTCTTCAATTTAAATCATTGGTTCGCCTTTACCCTATCTTTTCAGTTGTTTATAGCAAACCTGTTTAACATGTTCTTCGCGTTCCTCATTCAAACCATCCACACTGATCTCAAATACAACTTCATTCTCCACGTCTTTCTTTCTCACTTTTCTTTTCATTCTTTGCTCATCAAAATTTGCAAATGGGTTATTCATTCTTTCTTTATCAGACCCTATCACGCCTTTCTTTCTGAACCTTTCTTTCGGTCAGACTTTTCATCAAGAAATGCCCGATTGTTGACTTTCACACATGGTTATACATTTGCAGACTTGTTAGTTGCATTATTCCTTTCATTCAGTATCATATGATTTCTCTCATCATCTTGATCAGTAGCAGATTTCTTGGTTCGTTTCCGGATACTTGTCTTAATAGTTTTCTCATCTTCAAGGTTGTTTGAGTCAACAAAATATACCTGAAGATTCACCATCTTCTCTTCTTCTTTATGAAAAAATCTCTCATTTTCTTTATTCAACATTCTTTCTTTTCCTTCACTTTTCTAACAGTTTGCAAAGCTTCTTCTTTCTCTGCAACTTCTTGAGCTTTCTACATACGTGCTTGTTCTTCTCGAAAAATCTTATTCAATCTTTCTTTCTTAGCGATCTCATCCAATCTCTCTTTCTCAGCGGCTTCTCGAGTTGTTTTTTTTTTTCATTTTCTACCTTCCATACATAATCAATTCTAAGAAACCGAATTTTCAAAGCATGGCATACGTCCTTAGCATTCATGAGTATGCCAACTTGTACCAATATATCATCTGGTAGGGTTTGATATATGTACCCTAATGTTGTGTACATCTTCCTTTCATCTACAGCTACGCCAACTGTAGGTTCAATAACATCCCATATGTTGTAGTACGTCTTCTAAAAAATCCCTCAATCTTGGTCGACTATATTTTGTAATTCAATTTTGTCAATTCTGGAAGTCCCTAATCACAATCATGTCTTTTATAGGTCCTTAGAACGGATGTTACAAATAGTTATTGAATCAATCCGGGTTGTAAGCTTAGCAGAAATCACTTACAACCTAGAACGATCTCGAATTTTGTTAGGGTTTGTTTTTTTTCTATTTTTGGTAAGAAATAGTTGGTTAGATGGATAAGGGAGAGAGAAAGAGAGTTTGAATTCTTTCAAAATGTTGTGTCTTGCATGCCATACCTCCACTATTTATAGTGAAAGACATGTGCATGCATGTTTCATTTATTGGCCCAACGGGCTTTGTTTACATGGTCTTGGGCCCAAACATACAAAAGACGAAACGAAAGCAAAGATACTACATACGATAATTTATATAACAAATACAAAAGACTTATAACAATGAAATGGGCTCTACCATCTCCCTATAGTCTTTAGTATTTTTAGATGCTTCCATCTCTAGTCTGTCTCATACTCAAACATGTCAGCATGATCGATTAGTTGTTTTTCAACTATTTGATCGGTGTTTGGAAGAGCTGGATTTTTAAGCGTGTGTAGAGGAGACTTGAACAGCTTCATGATGTCTACCTCTCTAAACCACATCAAATCATGTTCATTAAAGAAGCGCTATGATCGCATCTGCTTGCAATAAACAGTTTCACCATCAAAGTGGCAAGAAGTGAAGTCTAAAATAGTGTCGGGCGCAAAAGGTCCATGATAAACTGAGCCCCGTTCTTTGGCATTTTGTACTTATAGATCTTCCTTCGTTTTCCCGTTGCTGGATCAAGTTCAGTAGGATGCTTCTATGTCTTCCCGTGTTGAGCTTGAAGTTGGGGAAGTCATATTTGCTTGCTTGTGTAGGAACCCCTAGAACCATCCCTGAAGCCCTTTCTCACCAACACCATCACCCGCTACGCTAACAAAGAAGTTCATGTCAAGATGGGCAGCATGCATTTAAGTGTAATGCATGCAGGTGAGGTCTCCGTTCTACCGTCGAATGACCCAACTCTCATTGTCGGCGTACCACTTGTAGTACATTATGAGAGATTCATCATGATAAGGGAAATTTCTACATTGGATACTTTCACGTTTCTTAATGCAGTGCAAAATTTTTTTTTTTTTGGAATCTGGATTGGGGCAGCTTTAGCAGTAGTAACACGAACAACATCAGTAATAACAGATGATGAGATTGGATCGGTAACAGTTATAACAACAACACTTGTAGGAATAGATGAACTAGCATCATCAACTTGATATACATCTTGTACATGATCTTGAGAGACAAACGAATAATCAACAACGTATGTAGAATCCAATCTTGTTTCCTTGGCAAGTGTTCCTAAACCTGCAAGTAAATCTGCAACAAAGATGGCATTAAAGTCACTTTCAAGCTCAGCATCTCGATCCCTTGTTTCTTTGGCAACATCTCCAGAGAGTGGATCATCACGAACTTCATCGTCAACTTCATCATGCGGAGCAGATTGGTTTCCTGCTCCACTACCATCACCACCATTTCCACCACCACCACCACCACCACCACCATCATCAGCGTCATCATCATTATCATCATCATCTTCATCATCATCATCATCATCATCATCATCATCATTGTTTGAATCGTCATCATCATTTCTAATCTCACCTTCTTCCTCCTCTTCCTCATCATCAATGTATTCTTCCTTATCATCAACACCAGAACCACTACAACACCACCAGCAATAACAACACCTGCACTACCAACATCACTACCACCAATTCCACCACCAGTTTAACTAGGACTAGCCGTATCAGAATGTGCCTCCTTTTTCTTCTTCTCGCCTCCATCTTCATCATCAGATGCCTCCCAGCTACAAAATACCTTCTTTAAACACTCTTTCAGACAAGAAATATCCTGTTATGATATATCTATAAACTCAAAGGCGGCTTGGTACTTGCTGGTTCTCATTCTCAGCTTTCAACTTGATCTCAAACCTCAACTGGGCGAATCTCAATCCTTAACTTGTCTTCAATACTGTTTGAGGACTCGAGATCATTCTCAATGATGCAACCCTGAACTCGAGTCTTTCGATCTCCGCGGTTCGTTCAGCGAGTGACAACGACTGATCGTTCATCAAAGTTTGTTGTTTTCCCACTCGTAACTGAAGGGTTGATATCTAGACCTCGTGTCTTGCAATCTTTTCTTTATCAGCAACCTTTTCTTTCTCCAGGCTCTTCATCTTTTCTTTACCCATTGCCTTTTCCTTATCAAATTGCTCCATCTAAGCCACCTATTTCTTCCCCACTTTAATCATGATCTTCTCCCACTCCGTCCTCTTCTTGTTGGGTTCCTCCAGTGCCATGATCCTTTCTTGAATAGGATTCGTGAACACTGGATACTTTTTTGACTTGCCAATGGACAAAGGGCTAGGGGTTAGAATATTTGGTCTGGTGGTTGAGGGTGAAGTATATAATTGACTAGTTTAAGTGGTTGATTGTATGGTCATGGTTATGGTTTAGGGTTGATGGGAAGTGATTTGGACTACAGGTAAGGATTGGGTTTGGGGTGAGGTTTGGGTTTGAGGTTGGGAAGATGTAGGGATATGTATGGTAAATGGTAGGGAAATAGGTGAGGATGTTAATGTGGAGGTCTAGAAGGTTGTGGTAAGTGGTGAGGTGGAAAGGGAAAGGAACCTAAGAGAGTGATGATCTAGGTGGTGTATGTTGTGGTGATGTATCGGGTTGGTCTAGAGAGATTGGGAAGTCTATGGGTGAGTGTTGTATTTTTGGGGAAGGTTCTGGGCTTGGTGTGGGAGAGTCATGTAGGGTTAGTTTGGAGGGTTTAGGTTGAGGTTTGGTTCTAGGTACTTTTACTTGTTTACCCTTCATCTTCTCAATTTGGCATTATAGGGTTATGGGTGAGGTAATGTGTGGGTCACGATGTGAAGTATTGGGTGGTGGTGTGGATATATCTGTCTGTGGGACCTTGGAAAGTTTTATTACCAAACTTGAAGGGTTATTTGTTTCTCCAACCTTACTTATTCGCTTGAGAGGTCTTTAAACCTCTTTTTCTTCCTCCTGTTGGGAAGATTCACTAGCAGCATGCTTGCTAGCAACCTTCCTCTTCTTCTTCTTCTTTTCACCCTTCACAGCCTTTGTCACAAGCTTTCTCACTACAACTTTAGATTCAGTCTCCTCATCATCAGACTAATCATAACTCTGATCATCATCTCTTTCCTCTTCATTAACCGGTTTTGTTTCCTTAAACAATCCAAACTTGTGCCATGACACCCTTTCTGAGTGTACTGATAACCTCGCTTTGACGACTTCTTAAAAAATGATTCAAAAATCGACTCCTTCACCATATTTTCATGGTGAGGCTCAGACGGTGGTATCTCTTCTCTATCTTCATCAAATTCCTTTTCATAAACCTGCCTTGGCACTTCAGGCATCTTTTCATCAAGCAATAGTTGCACGAATCTCGAATAAAGCATCCAAGGACTATCCATTCCAGCATTGGCATGCATATACAGAAAGATGAACTTCTAGTAGTTGAATTCTACTTTATTTATCAAGCATGCCATGAAACCAACCCAGTCCATTCTCATACTGTCAACACTCCCTTTTCGATCGGACAAGCAGTGGATAATTATGTGAAAGAGGTACTTCCAGTATGGTGGAAGGTACTTATTGTCGTAAGTTCCCAGATCAGTATCATACCCCATCTTCTCCAAAGTCTCCAACAAATCCATTTTCTTGAACTTTTTGTAGAAGTGGTCTGGGGCATCTTTGATCATTAATACCCTGTATTGATACATCATTTATCATCTCGGTCTTTGCATAACGTATTTTGGAGAATATATTAACTTATAGGGGGTATTTTAGTAATTTATGTAATGACTCATTTGTTAGTGTTATAATAATGAATGAGTCCGCGTGTTTTGTTCTCATTCCTTCAGGATAACTAACGAATGAATTAACGTATGAAGACCATTCGCTATGGGTTGTATAGTGGCATAACGAATGGAACACTCATTCGTTAGGCCTGTCTAACGAATGAGTCGTCTCCTATATATACCTTGTAATCTATTCTAATTACAGTAGAGTTCTTATTTTTTTACGAAAAGCCTCGTTACCCTATCCAAATTCTCTCTCAAAGCACACACTACACACAGTTAACGTAATTCATCCATAACATGATCATATCGAAAACTAGATCATTCGGATTGATTCAATCATGCATTTTCAAATGGTATCTGAGCTTCGAATCTGATTGATCGTGTTCCAGACCTTAATTGATGATAGTTAACTTTAGGATCTAATTATAATATAACTGAACGAAACTTGATTACGGACTTTACGAACTAATAATCAATCAACTAACGATGCTAGAGATGATAATTTGATACTGACTTGGTTATAGGATTGTTCGTTATAGTCTGTTGATATTCTGGACTGATTTGATTGTATTGATTTGATGTTTAGGATTGATTTCGGATTTAGCGGTAACAAAGTATTATTTAAACGTATGATTTTCACTTTTTAAGTCAAAATTGAAGGTGAAATTGATTGATTTGAGGTGAATTGGTGTGATAGTGAGTTCAGATTCTTGTTCGGAATGGTTCGGAATTGAATTGTGAGTGGTTTGGTAAGATTTCGATTGGTTTGTTGTGGTTTGAATTGATTTTGGATATGGAAAATTTGGATTTGTGATGAACTCATTCGTTAATTTCTTCGTGATTTATGAGTTCATTCTTTATCGTGTTTGAATTCATTCGTTAGGTTTTCAGATTGTTGTAACCGTTTTAACAACCCATTCGTTCCTATTCACACATTTTTACCTGATTTCCTATATGTTACTTGATTATTCGTTACCTTATTCGTTATCTGATAACTCATTCGTCAAGTCTCATTCGTTATTTGAACAATGTCATTCGCTAAGTCTCATTCATATCATCCTATTTTCTTTCATTCGTTATACTAGAAATCTTTCATTTGTTACCACAATCTTCAAAATTGTCAAATTTCATCCTTGAACTTTCATTTGTTGATCATTTAAACCCTTGAACTTTTCAACATGGCAAATTACTATGCTTTGGCATCTCAAAATGCTATTATGTAGCAGCTGTTAAACTATGATATTGATATCGGGTCTAATACCATATGCCCCGAGGCTCAATAATCTATATGATGTACTAAAATGGGATCTAAGGTTTAGAGCTCATTTGGGAGTTATTTGTCCCGAATGTATGCAAAGCATGGAGAATACTTATGAACCATTGTATGTTGATTCTCCTAGTACTAGTCGGGTGGACAAGTTGTTTACTCAAATGATAGCTTAAGAAAGGAAAGCATATGAATTAGAAACAAAGGCTTATTCCACTTTAACAATGGCTTTACCTGAGCATATGTTTCATCAATCCGGTTATCTTAAACAATGTGCTCCATTGTATCAATATTTAAAGGCAAGAAGCATGGGTAGTACACAATAAAGAAAAAAAGTCAATGTTTAAGTTTCAATTCAATAACATCAATCACATGCCTAGGGAAATAGTTGGAGAATTGTTGATAATGTTTTGTCATTGACTGCTGATCTTACCATATTTAATACGAATCAAGATGAGAGTGATAAATTTGATGCCCTGAAGAATGCTCTTCCAACTTCATGTTCTACCTATCTGAAGGTTCTCACTAAAAATGGGTATTTCAGAAATGATAGGCTCACTTCTATGGACTTTGTGCAAAAGTTGGAAGAATGGGAGTTTGATTTAAATTGTCAAGGTTCAACTAAGGGTAGTCAAGATCCAACATTGTATGGTGGGGCAAGTCCAGTAAATAAAAGTGCATTTGCTCCAATTACTGCTTTTTACTCTCAATCAAATCAAAAGAGCCCTCAAGAAGTTGTTTCTAAATCAAATGTATCTTCAAGTTCTTCTGGTTTTGGTGTTGGTTCAGTTCCACATGTCACACCACCCAAAGTAAACATGAAGGAAGCTAAAAACATTTTGCCTTCATGGGAATGTTCGTGACTTCTTATGAGTCAAGTGGGTCACAAGCAATGTTAGCACAAGAAGAGATCGACTGGTCATGAAGGTTATTGGGAAATACATCTAATGAAGTGCAGCAAGCTAATGTGGTTGTGATCGGTAAGAATGAAGAGATTGTGGCGTCTGAGGATGAGACTTTAACTGAAGAAAGTTTTGAGTCAAAGATGGATATAAATGACTCAAGTGTTTATCTGCAAGACCCATTTGCTTTAATGGCTAAGATCGAAGAGGTTAGTTCTAACTCTTTTGAATATGTTTTTGTTAAATCTGAGAATGTCATTTCATCTGTTGTTGATGAAATTCAGAAAATAGAGTGTTCTCATTGTGGTTAATACAAGTCTAAAATTGAATCAGTTCATCACCACAATGAGCAATTAGTGTGTGATTTGACTATCATTCGTGATAACTATCGGCAAGTTGTTGAAAGTGATCAAAAATCAAAAGATAAGATTGATGCCTTGTCCATTAGTAATCATGATTCGAAAGCTGAGGTTTCCACTAAACTTAGTAATATTAAAAATCCGTTTCAATAAATCATGAGATTAAGAACCAAAATCACCGAGCTAGAAAATGAGGTGATGGAGTTGAAAAACAAATTGGGGAAATTTAGAAATTCATTCGTTTTGTTAAATAAAACTATTGAAGTGAACGATAATAACCAGAAAGGTGGGAAAGTTGGTTTAGGGTTTGTTGAGATTCCTCCTGCTTTCCATAATGATTATACCAACATACCAGACACAGGAAACTTACAAAAGGTGGATATTGATAGTCCTTTGACTATAGATCCTCCTGTGTTTGTAGATGAGGTTATCAAAGAGGAGACAACTAAACCAGTGGAACTATTAAAATTTTCAAATAAATGGTCAACTCCAGAATCTCACGTTCATATCAATTTGGTTTTCTCTGAAAATGATAGTGCTATATAAGTTGAAGATGTTTTTGAACCAAATGTAATTCACAAAGAAAAGAACATTCCTCTTACAAATCATACTCTTTTTGAACCATGCGATTTTGTGAAAGTTAAAACTGGTTCTAGAAAATCTTCTGTGAATGATGTGTCATCTGAAAAGAAGGTGATTTCAGATGAGGATTTAATGAAGTTTATAAATCCTGTTATAATGGATAAATAAAGAATGGTAGGGTTTACAAACTTAAAGGGGTGAAACAAATGTTTATTGATGAAGTGGTTCCTTTAAGTTGGTTCAATCCTGAATTACTGGAGAGTGTATTTAGTTGTGGGATATCTAATGCGAGTAAAATTGAAAAAGAGTTTGCGAAATCGAAAATGCTTGAAACTAAACCGAAATTAAAAAATCAATCAAGTTTTTTTAAACCCATAAAGTTTGTAAAATCTTCGGGAATAGATTCACCTCAAAGCTTTTCTGAATATTCTAATCTAGACTTTAACTAAAACAAATAGCTAACAAGATGGGTAATTCTAATGTAAAGCTTGTAACTTTTCAACATGCGGATTCACATCTCAAAATTGATTCATCACAAGTATTTATGGGTTTTGAGAACACATTTCTCATGTGGTGAACACGATCATGTTGCAAAGAAATGTGAATCTAGGGTAAAGTGAATGAAAAAACCATAAGCCGAACCTTCAATTCCATGAACCATTCGGGTGTCCTTGTACTACATTGAAGAAAGATGCGGGTAAATTAGAAGAGAAGGCTATAGATAGTTACTTTCTTCGGTATGGGTCACCTAAGAAATGGGTATTTAATTTCTCTTTTGGGTGTGTTGAATAATGGTACCATGTGGATTGTCAAAGGTACACCACACCAAAGGGACCTAATTGGATGTTTGATTATGATGGTCTGTTCGATTCTTTCTCTCC
Organism: Bidens hawaiensis; assembly: GCF_021521415.1. Classification (NCBI taxonomy): domain Eukaryota; kingdom Viridiplantae; phylum Streptophyta; class Magnoliopsida; order Asterales; family Asteraceae; genus Bidens; species Bidens hawaiensis. Next base: position 189,601 of record NW_027495012.1, read on the forward strand.
CTCGGTTGATGTACAAACTGAAGATTTGGTTCATGCTTATTTGGAAGAAGAGTTATTTTCAGTTCCAAGATGTTACATGATTAGCATGAAGTTTCAGATGATGTTTCTGTTTCATCTGATGATGTTGACTTTGAAGACTATACCTCTGAACTGCTTGTTGAATCTCATGAAGTTCCTAAGATACAATATGGAGACTCTTTCCAGCCTTTGAATGATGAAGCGGCTGATGAAAACGTCACCAGTCTACAAGACAATGTTAAAGTTCCTGAGAACCCAACTACTCAGATTCTTTCTTATCATCCTTAGGAAAACATTATTGGTGATGTGAATGATGGAGTTCGTACACGAAGTCATGTTTCTAATGTATGTGATGATAATTTTATATGTGTGTTTGCTGATATGCACGCATCGGGAATCATGAGTATTGCCAAATACAGTTGTTTTCTATCCCAAATTGAACTGACGAGTGTTTCTATGGCACTTCAAGAAACTTCATGGATAAAAGCAAAGAAATAAGAGTTGAAATACATTATTCGACTGGGTGTTTGGTATCTCATTGATAAACGACTCGGGTGAAGAAGGAAATCCCAACAAAATGGGTATTTAAGTGTTAGAAAGACGACCACGGGGTAATTGTCAGAAACAAGGCAAGATTGGTGGACCAATGATTCAATCTACAAGAAGGCATTTGTTACACTAAAGTGTTTGCTCCGGTTGCACGACTGGAGGCTATACGAATCTTTTTAGCCTATGCAGCTTTCAAGAATTTCAAAGTTCATCAAATAGACGTTAAGAATGTGTTTTTGAATGGGGAAATTCACGAAAAGGTGTATGTCAAGCAGCCTCTGGTTTTGAAGATCCTGACTATCCCGAGTATGTTTACCAATTAAACAAGACTCTTTATTTGTCATTTGAGGAATTGGAGGATACCGTTGACTTGACTGTTTATCGTGCTATGATTGGTATTTAATATATTTAACTGTATCTTGCCCTGATATAATGTTTGATGTTTTCTTGTGTGCTAGCTATCAATCGAGTCCCCGAATGACTCATCTAGCGGCTATTAAGCGTATTTTCCACTATCTGAGGGGCTACTCTTAACATCGGGTTATGGTATCCCAAGGATAATAGTTTCAGTCTTACTACTTATACAGATTCTGACTATGAAGGGTGCAATCAAGTCTATCATGGCATGATGCCAATTTTTTGGAAACCGGCTTGTTTCCTAGTAGTGTAAGAAGCAGAAAATGATCTCCAATTCAAACACCGAAGCCGAATATGTGGTAACATCGAGTTGTTGTTCACGGGTTTTGTGGATCCCGCAAATCTGCGGGATTACGGTTTGAGTTTCTTACTACTCCCATATTTATTGAGAATTCTGATGCGATTTGTATCACTAAGAACCACCGTCACTCGAAAACGAAACATATTGAAATTCGTTATCATTTTATCCGTGACTGCTGTGAATAGAAATTAGACAGAATTACAAATTTTGTCCTTTAAACATATGCAATTTATGGATCAAGTCCTTTAAAAACTTTATTTGCGGGCAGTGTCCTTTACATGGCATGTTTGTTTGATTTTCGTCCTTTTGACTAACTGGCATCCAAAATCTCTGTTAAGTCTTGGCATGTGAGGGCATTTAAGTCTTTTTACGCATACTATTTAAGTATTTATAATTAGAAAAAAAAATTAAATATATTTAGTAGAAAAAGAAACTAAATTAAATATGTTAAACAAAAACCCCATTAAGTATTGGCATGTTTGGATTTAACTGAGTTTTTGGATGACGGTTAGTGTAATTGACAAAAAGCGAATGTATTTTTCTCATATAAAGGACACAGCTCTCATATAAATTTTTTAAAATACCTTATCCATCAATCGCATATATTTAAAGGACAAAAATTTTAATTCTGTCAAGAAATTAATTAATCCTAAAAAGTTTCACACAGATTTTTCAGAAAGCTGATCTATTTACCAAAGCGTTTGATAAAGCGAGATTTACATATTTGCTTGGTTTAAATGGCTTGATGTAAGTCCCGAATCTGGATCACTACAATATGATATCAACCAACCAAGTATTAGTGCGGAATCCTAATACTTGGTGACTCAAGAACACGAACAAACACAACTACGTAACACAAGTAATGCTTCAAAACACACGTATTATTATACGTCGAGTTCTTAAGCACAAATACAACCTCGTCTAGTAAACACATAGACGGCCAAAACTAACAAGTGAATGAACAACCAACACCCTATACAATACACGCTATATATAGGGAACCAACTACACAGCCCAATACCAACCAAAAGCCCATCGAGATCCCAAGGGATCTCGGTTTACATACATAGCCCAAGCCCAATATTATATGCTTAACCCAAACACAATTAGACTAAGTACAAACCACTCTAATCTAGGCCCAACAATCTCCTCCTTGGTTTGTAGCTTGGTCTTCAATCATGCTGTTGGTACATGATGTCAGTAGTTCAGTATCTAGTGTCTGTAATCGTGTTAGTTTGTTTTGTTTTTGTGTTTTAATTAAGTTGTCTCACAAGTTCGCCTGATATAAGCGAACTTGTGGACAAGCGAAGTTATTGACAACTTCGCCTAGTCTGTTAGGCGAAGTTGTCGTAACATATATATACATATGTTACGGCTTGTGTTTGATAAGTTTTCCAGAACGTGTAATTGTGATTTGTATATCACGTGTTAAAGGAGTTGCAATACAACGTGTCTTTTGAGTATTGTAACGTGTATTTGTGCTTGGTTTTAACGTATATCACATCGAATACTCGTATCGTCTTAGGTAGGGATTCTGCACCTTCGTAGTACGAGATACTTCCGTGTAGATCCGGCTGGGAACCTACAACTGGTATCAGAACATTTGCTCGTGATTGTCTGGTTCGGGATTATCACACGAGTGTAGAAATCGTTCCGTTCGACTTTTCGCGGGACGAGTTTACGTTGAAATACCGAGTTTTTGTGTCCTACCCATCTCCCACTGTCAAATATAACCCATTACACCTTCGCATACCTCGCAATACGTCAAATTAAAACCTACAAAAACCTTATGTTCATCAGGCGAAGTTGCCGTCACTGTTTGTAGGGTTTAGGCGAAGATATTAGTTTAAGCGAAGTTATCATTAACTTCGCTTGTCTCACAAGTTCGCTTGAATTAAGCGAAGTTAACATCAGGCGAAGTTAAGAAATAAGCGAAGTTAGGAAGCGAAGTTAATCTCAAGCGAAGTTGAGAACAACTTCGCCATCTGAGTAAGCGAAGTTGTGGAAAACAAGCGAAGTTAAGCTTAAGCGAAGTTAAGCATAACTTCGCCTACTGGTCACTGTTCAGAAATAAAAAAAAAACTTTTTGTGTGTTTTCAAGTCGCGTTTCTTTCAGAGATGACTTCGATAAACATTACGGAACTGGTGAAAATGGAAGTTGAGGCCGGTTCAACAACTAAGGCTCCGAAAATGCTTAAGGGTACCGATTTCGTTGCTTGGAAAGATCGGTTTGAGCAGTTTGTTAAATATCAAGATGCTAAGATGTGGGTGTGCATACAAGATGGATACATTCCACCAACGGCCTTGTTTGAGGGTCGTGATCAAATAAAGAAGTACAGTAAGATGGATGAGGAGGAGAGGAAAATGTATGAGGCAGAGAGTAAAGCTCATGCGGCGATCACCATGGCTCTTCCACAAGAGATTCTTCACACCTTCAGGAAATACAAAACCGCTAGAGAGCTATGGGAAGCGCTAGAAAATCGATATGAAGGTAATGTGGGAATACGTGCATCCAAAATTAAGCTACTAAAAACCCAATTCTCGGTGTTCAAATATTTGAAAAATGAATCACTTGACGATATCATCACAAGATATTATCACCTGATGACCGAACTCAGCAATTACTCCATTGTATACAAAGAAGAGGAGATAGTAGAGAAACTTCTTGATGCTCTTCCACCGAAATGGGAAATGTACACGGTTTTGATGAGAGAAGATAAAGAGTTTGCCAATATCGATTTGGAAACAGCAGTCAATAAATTAAGAACTTTTGAAGTTAACATGGTTCGGAAAGAGACACCAACTGATCAGGTTCAGGATCCAGGAATGTATGGTGCGAAAGTTACTTCAAGTTCAATTTCAAAGTCAGAATCCTCTGCTTATTACTCAAAGGGAGACTCACACTCAAATTCAACTCAGGATGGTCATGTGACTCTCAACATGGATGGTGATGTATGTTTCGTAGCTGCAGGAAATAATTTTTAACGATTCCGACGAAACCAGGTATACCCTAACCGGTAGACTGTAGTTACGTCATATTTAATGTCGGGTACATAAATTACCATATTAATCATACGAGAATACATGGTTCATTGTATTGATTGTACGTGAATAAATAATTCACCGTATTGAATATGCGATCAATCGATCGATAGTTATTGAAACCCGAACGAATCGAGGGTTCAATTATAGACGAGATATATGATATTTAGTGATGTTACGAAGTATTAAAGCTTCGGGATAAGTGGATTAAAGCACAGAAAAAGGATTTCGATTTAATAGTACGTCGGTGCGTTAAACGAAATCTTTAATACCAAACCAAGCAAGAGATGATCGATCAAGCCGAAAAAGATGCGCGATAATTAATGATATGATGTTTTAAGTTAATAAATGTCATGGTTTAAGTTTTTAAAGTTTTTAAATCGGTTTTATATAAATTTCATTTTTAAGCTGAAAAACGACCGTTTTAGCCTCGTTTTAAGCCGAATTAAACATTTAACCGAAAAACGAACTGAACCAGATTATCCAAAACATTATCCGGATTACGAGAATCCAAATATGTGGCTATGAATGGAGAGGTGGGTCCCACCCCACCCCCCACTTGGACCGATCGGAACTCAAGGGTTAATACCCTTTCCTTGTTATTTTTTTTACAAACAACTCCACAAGATTTTACAATCCTCTCCACATTATGATCAAAAACCGAGATTTGTAGCAAGAGAAACAAGGTAAAAATCGAGTTATATACGTTTCCATCTTCGTTTCTTGAGTTTATTTGCAAGAAAATGAGGTTTCAAAGATGAAAACCAATTCTTGCATGATCAAGTGATGTATACGGGTTATACAAGGGATCTTGGTCCAAGAAAGGAGTTAAACGAATCAAAAACGAATTTTTTCGGTTAAATCTTTGTTTTTGGAATCATAACCGAAACCATGAAAGAAATGGCTTGATCGTGAGTGTAACTTGCTTGGTATTGTGGTATGTTGTTTGTAGGTTCTGTATTTAGTGGTAGATAAGGCGGAAAGACGAGTTTGTAGCTTGTAGTGGCGGAAAACGAAAGGTATATTCGGTTATGTTCGGTTTTGGGATATTTGGACAGATTGTGATACGTGTAGAGTTAGGTCATGAAATTTTACAGGGATGTTCTACACATGAAAATAAGAGTTCTGTGAATATTTGGTAATTTTTGGATTAAGGATGAATATTTGGTGAATTTAATGCTCGGTTTTGACCAAAAATGGTGAAAAATAGTTAAATATCATGAAAAATTCTGGAAAATTGCAGATAAGCTTTTTATATCATGTATAAGTCACACACAAAATTTGAGGTCAGTTGGAGAAGTCTAAGTAGGATTTTCGGTTAAACGAGTTCTAGGGTTTTCTAGCTCGGTTTTAGTGAAAATGGCATGTAAAAGAAGATTTTGGTTCTGGAAAAATTACAGGGGACTATGTGGATGGCAGGGGACATCTAGGAAACATTTGGGATTTTTCTAAGATCATTTGGTATTTACGACATATTTAGTGTTTAAATGGTGTTTAAAAATAGATAAATAAATTTTAAATATAGAAATTAATTCTGGAAATATTTTTATAAAATTTCCACTGTCAAAAAGTGATTTGTGCAAAATTTCAAGATCCGAGATTAAACGGATAATTATTTGTGCAAAAACAAACTTTTAAGGTTTAAAAAGCGTAAACCGGTAAAGCTCGCTTAAGCGAGCTGACTGGTGTATAAAAACCCTAAAAATGAACTATTTTCATATAACTGAGTTAAACAAGTAAAAATGAATCATCCGAAAATAATTCGGATGATTTGAGTAATTTTAACTGATTTAACAGTTTCCGGTACGCTAAAGACGGAAACGGGTCCCGCGGTCTATCGGGGCGTCTAAACCGAGTACAAATTTCACCACTTTAACTAAATTATCAAGTCGGGTCGTGTGTGACCAAACTCACTTTTGAAACGTAAAAACGGATAGCCGTGCTAGGCACGCAAAACGAGAAAAACGACTAATAGTAGTTGTGACCATGGAACTCTAAACGACATCACAATCTGAGTCCGGAGAAGTGTTTCTGGGTTAACCTTGCCCCCAGAACGGGTACAGTGCTGGGTTAACAGTGTCCCCAGATGTATCGGTAACTTGGTTAAAGTTATATTAATAATGAGTGTATAGTAACGATCGTAGGGATCATATTACAGATTGGACGTGTTAACTGATAATGATTGTTGTTACCTGCTTGCATGTGCTAAGGTGAGTTTCACGAGCCCCTTTTTCTGAACTGTTTTCGAATATTTTCTCGGGGCGGAAGCATGTTTTTACTGAAATGTTTAAATACATACTGAACGCATGGACTTGCGTAGATTTATATATATTTTATTGTACGGGAATCGTACGGAAATGTACTAAGATGGTAATTGTCTGAGTTGCTAACATTCTATGGCCCCGGAACACGAGTGATTAACTGAAAGCCGGTAGAGTGTGGATAGTACTATTGGTCTGACAAACCCAACTGGTCCGGCATGGATTTGCTGATGTTTCCCAGCCAGTTGCACATGTCTATTTTGTTGTTGATATATATTTTGCAATGTAATGTTAGACATAGCGGTTTGGGGTAGTTCCGTGGGCGGGGGATATGCCACGGGCCCGTGGGCGGGGGATATGCCACGGGGGTTGTGTGTGATAGTCAGAGGTTTCACTTGTGGGCTCAGCATAATTACATCGTAATTCTGTGTTAACATTGCCCCCGGAATGAGTACAGTACTGGGTTAACAGTGTCCCCAGATAATATTATATTTTGATATGGTTTTATCATGGTTTACTCAAATAGTGAAACTCACCAACTATTCGTAGTTGACCCGTTTTCTCACATGCTTTTCAGGTACAACTAAGATGAAGTGATTGCTTACGTGCTAAGTGCTTGATGTGTGTAAGATTTGCGTGCGGAATGTTAGGATACATTATAATAAATAGAATTATGTATCGTATCGTATGATGTGTGTATCACCTAGACGGTAATGAAATACGAGATAATGTAATTTTGAAGTATATTAATGTATTCAGTTTTCTTTATAAGCAATGTGGTTGATATCAGACGAGTCTGTCGCACCCCGTTTACGTTTCCGCTGCGGTTACGGGGTGTTACAGAACTTGGTATCAGAGCCATTGGTTATAAAAGAATTAGGATGTCTTTAAAAGATACCTAAAATATAACCAGTAGCTCAAGTATTATAGGATCTGAATTTCAACTAATAAATTATAGTGACGAGATCTGGATAAACTTGGATGGACAAGTGAGTTATTATGGTCCGGAACATAATAACAGACTTGTCCGCACGAGGGAATTCAGGGGAAGTCACGGGGTACATTAATAGGTAAAAATGGCAACATATGTGTAAAGTATATAATATTATTTATGCGTGCTAATGTGTGTGTGTATATATATATATATATATATATATATATATATATATGTACATATCTTGTGGGTACATGTATTGAGAAATAGGACCCGGATAAAGAACCGGGGGATGAAATAATAAAAGTACCGAGGATGCCGAAATTCCTAGAGCATCGGTTGATGATAAGTCTGACTTATCGGGCCATAGTTATGATAGTACCAAGTTAGATCTTCCGCTTGACATTAACCAGAAATATCTAGTAACCGTCACACCCAACCAAAATTGATAAATCCCTTACCCTACCGATACCGGTACCGTATATTCTAATAACCCCCTATATTCACCTGAACCGCCGACCCTCACGTACGGACGGACCCGTACCTGAACCCATTCTTATTCCATCAAGGTAAATAAATAAATAAATAAATAAAATAAAATAAAATAAAATAATGATAATAATAAATTTGATAATAAATCAGCAGATAAAAATAATATATAGAAATATATATATATGTATTTCTCACTCTCAAACATATGAGACATACCACCTCTAGATCAAGAATTACTGATTTTAGCAAACCTAGAACGCCTGAGGACATTGACTGAGCAAGTGATAGAGTTTCCCATAATAGTAATTAATAATACTTGAAGGCAACCCATGTTGCGCGATTACCTTGAACCTTGCAACTCCCTATGTTATCCTTACATCCGTTAGATGTCTACACCCATGCATGCTCGAATAGAATGATTACCTATACACAAAGAGGTGTTGGAATCATTATAGCATAGTTGGTTATTCGTTCGTAGGTGGTATACCGTGTATGCCGGATATACGAATAGACACGGATATTATAACTCCGTGGCACGTAATCGTTTGGTGCTCACGGTGAACATGTATCGGTTATGCTGACATGCAGAAGGATATTGAAATCAAGTATATTAAACATTAATCTTTGTTGAGAAAGATCCATATGTCAGTTGGTGACAAGGATTATGAAACATATTTAAACGTTAACCGACGTCAGGTTAAGTCTATATATTATTATATTTGTGGGTCATATATACTAGATACTGGTATGTGTAATATGTATGATAATATTTGGTGTGTACGTGTGCCTGCTGTTATGATTGAGCTGGTAACGAGTTATACGGTGAGATTAGTATTGATTACTGCGTACGGGATGAGTACGGCAGAATGACATAAAAAGAGTAACTCCAATGATGGAGATTGATGTGATTCAGTTGATTGCTCAAAGATAGCAGATGATGATACTGAATGTCGTATCATAGATCACTGCTAGTGTTGATGCAAATGTGAACGCAGAATTATAGTTCGAGCAATCACATGATTATGAATATTTCAATTCTTAGTGGTATTACTAAGAGTGATAATGTTTCACCGAATACTATTATGACTACAAGTATTAGTTATAAACTAAACATGAATAGTAGTCGTAATGAATTAGATCCGGTATGAAGGATATGTTTATCGGTTGTGTTAAGGGGATTATTAATAGTTTACTGATGGTAAAGGGAGGAATAGATTAGCGAGTGGATAGAAAAGATCGAAATGGTTAAGGATATTGGTAAGAGTCTAGAACATTGTGTAGTGAAATATGCTACAGATATGTTGGTAGATTATGTTGTATCGGGATGGAACACGATGGTACAAAATTATAGATAGAAAATTTTTGCTCAGATGATATGGTCAGGATTTAAAATTCTTGTGTTAAAGCACTTTTATTCGAGTAATTAAGTTCAGAGATTGGAAACTGAGCTATGGAGGATAGAAATGTTGTATGCTGATCACTTAGAAAACGTTAATCGTTTGAAGGAATTATCATGTCTGGTAACATGGCTAATTACTCCTGAAACTAAGCGAAGTGAGCGCAATATTGGGGACTAACTCCATCGATAAGGAGTATAGTCAATCCTGTAAAATATACAACCTTTGGAAGGGTTGTGTCACAAGCCAGCATTGATATATTTGACTCTATGGGAAGCGGACTGGAAGGACGTTAGGTGAGACGTCGAGTATTAAAGAAGAGAAATGATAAAGGTATAGTGCAAGATAGACTTTTGAATAAGTAGGTATGTCCTACAACCCAGAATTATACCAAGACTAGTTCTGGTGTGAAAACATGAACCGCATGAAGGGTCCTTCCCTAAATGTGGAAAATATGGTCACCGGCAGGAAGAAGAATGTCGAGTGATAGTAGGCCACGGGTGTGGTAAAGATGGACGTAATGCCCTAATTGTAGAACCAATTGAAGCCATGTGAACCGGCAACCCCAACCCATTCGTGTACAACCACTCCGAACCCAACAACTTCAATAATAATCCATCCAAAGAAATCAAATTATGCCAAACAGTTGTACTTGCTATGAATGTGGCAGTACAGAACGTTTCAAGAGAAATTGCCCAAAGTTGAACCAAGGTGTCGTTGGAAGACGAACCTCATGACAAGCATCAACCTCTAATCAAGCAAGGAGCCGTGCCTTTGTGAGTAATTCGAATAAAGCACGTCATGAACCAGAGGTGGTATTAAGTACGTTGTAGTTTTAAATCAATGGGCTTCAGCGATATTTTTATGGTCGTTGATAGAAGTTAGTTCCTGTTAACCTCCTATCATTTGGAAAGATACCGATTAGTGAAACTATAGAACCCTATACTGTAGAATCGCTAACGGTGAATCCCTAATGGATAACTAAATTGTTCGGAATTGCCCTATTATTCGGAACGATTAATCCTTTCCTTATTGACCTATGACCAGTAAAGTTAAGAAGTTTTGACGTAATAGTTAACATGGATTGGCTAACTCAACATGAAGCTGAAATCAAATATGAAAGAAGATGATTAGAAGCTCTCATTCGGACGATGAAGCGATTAGATACAGAGAAAAGTGTACGGTATTATGTTACCACTCTAGTCTCATCTTGAGATGCTATAATATTTACGACAAGAAAACGTGGTGTATTTAACAAACGCAATTGCCAAAGTATTTAAAAGAAAACATATAGAAGATATCCCGATGGTACGCGGATCTCCAGAAGTTTTCCCAGAAGAACTTTCTGGATTACCGCCAACCCGACAGGTCGGATTCAGAATCGATTTAATACCTCAAGCTGGCCCTGTTGCTAAAGCATTTTACCGACTTGCACCAACTGAAATGCAAGCATTATTGGATAAAGGTTTTATACGATCTAGTTAGTCACCATGGGGTGCACCAGTGTTAATTGGGAAATGAAGGACGGAAGTGTTAGGATATGTATTGATTAGGGAAAATTGAATAAAGTGACAAACAAGAATAGGTATTCATTTTTTTTCGAAGTAAATGATCTGTTTAACCAACTGCAAAGGGCGATTTATTTTTAGAAAATTGGTCTTAGATATAGTTATCACCAAATGAAAAAAAAAATCCAAGAGGAGGACGTTGCAACAACAGCGTTTCGGACTCGTTACGGTCATTATGAATTCTTAGTTATGCCTTTCGGGCTAACAAATGCGCCGGCAGCATTCATGGAACTCATGAACCGAGTCTGTAAACTTTATTTTGACAAATTTGTCATAACATTCATTGATGATATTTTGATATATTCGCAACGTAAAGAAGAGCACGAACGACGGTTAAGGAAAATTGTGGAAGTGTTAAAGCGAGAGGATTTGTACGCGAAGTTTTCGAAATGTGATTTTGAATAAAGAAGGCATAATCCTTTGGTCATGTAGTAAAGCAACAAGGACTTCACATAGATCAAAATAAGATAGAAACCATTAAAATTGGCAGTCACCCATGGCGCCAAAGGAAACGCGCCAATTTTTAGGACTAGCCGGAGACTATCAGCGGGTTATTAAAGAAATTTTAGAATTACCCAACTTATAATCCTTTGTACGACGCAAATATACAAATTTTATAGATGATAAGGGACCGCAGTCTCATATTCATCGAAGATGGGTCGAGTTGTTAAACGATTATGACTGTGACATCCGTTATCACCCCGGCAAGGCTAACGTCGTAGCCGGTGCCTTGAGTAGGAAAGATCGGGTTAAGCCATTGCGAGTGAAAGCGCTAGGGATGATAGTCCAGTCGAACCTTTCGGACCTGATTCGAGTCGCTCAACGTGAGGCGTTGAAAGAGGAACAATTGGAAAAGGAGGGACTTTACGGCAATGAGAAGAATTTCGAACAGCGCGTGGACGAAATTCTCTACTTCAAAAATCGGGTTTGGATCCCGACCCTCCATGACCTTCGTGAATTAATCATGGACGAAGCGCATAGATCGAAATATTCCATACATCCGGGATCTGATTGGACTATTGATGATACGAATATCTGAAAGGATTTTGTTAATGACCGAGTGTGGAGTAAGGTATGGTTACGTATGTTGGTGAAAATTTAAGTTATGCAAGAGATAAGGCTGCATACCGAAAACCCTTAGGAACGCCACAACGACAGAAAATTCGCCAATGATAGTGGGAATAAATTACATTGGATTTCGGGACGCAAATTCCCAAGATATATCAAAGGCATGAGGAAAATTGGGTAATCGCGGATCGATTAACCAATCCTCGCATTTCATCCCAATCTATGTCGATTATCACAATGAATTCTCGCCCAAATTCCTGATGGTGGAATGGTATCTCGTCGTGGAGTACCATTTTCAATTATCTCAGATCGAAATAGTCATCCTACTTCCATTATTGGAAGGTGGGGAAGGAAGCATCGAGAGCTTGAAGCTTTCTATGGGTGAAGTAATTATCACCAATTTGTTAAATTGAAAATGGGCGTCAATCAAGACATAAGATTTGAATTGATTCGAGAAACAACCAATCGGATTTATAATATTTAAGATAAGTTGAAAGCAGCGCGAGATTGGCAAAGGATTTATGCCAACATTCAAAGGAAACCATTGTCGCTGGAAAGAGGTGACAAGGTATTTTTAAGGCATCACCTTCTAGAGGTGATATAAGGTTTGGTAAAACCGAAAATAGCCCCTTAATATATTGGACCTCATGAGACTATCTCCATGATTGGTCATTTAGTTTATCGATTAAAGTACTCCAGGGGCTAAGTACTATACATGATGTTTTGCCATGTATACGGATTGAAAAGTACCTAAGCGACGAGGCAATGAAAGTACTAGTAATGGAGGTACTCATAGAAGTCATACTTGATATCATGAATAATTCCGTAGAAATAATAGACGGGAAAACTAAACAGTTTGGACATACCAAGCTTTATTGATTAAGATTAAGTGGAATTCACAGCGAAGACCAGATTATACATGGTAACGCGAGGGTGAATTCTGAAGGAAACACCCCCCCCCCCCACCTTTCTCTCGGAAGGGGTTAGTGGGCGTGTAAAATTTCGAGGACGAAATTTCTTAACGGGGGGAGAATGTAACGATTCCGACGAAACCAGGTATACCCTAACCGGTAGACTGTAGTTACGTCATATTTAATGTCGGGTACATGAATTACCATATTAATCATACGAGAATACATGGTTCATTGTATTGATTGTACGTGAATAAATAATTCACCGTATTGAATATGCGATCAATCGATCGATAGTTATTGAAACCCGAACGAATCGAGGGTTCAATTATAGACGAGATATATGATATTTAGTGATGTTACGAAGTATTAAAGCTTCGGGATAAGTGGATTAAAGCACAAAAAAAGGATTTCGATTTAATAGTACGTCGGTGCGTTAAACGAAACCTTTAATACCAAACCAAGCAAGAGATGATCGATCAAGCCGAAAAAGATGCGCGATAATTAATGATATGATGTTTTAAGTTAATAAATGTCATGGTTTAAGTTTTTAAAGTTTTTAAATCGGTTTTATATAAATTTCATTTTTAAGCTGAAAAACGACCGTTTTAGCCTCGTTTTAAGCCGAATTAAACATTTAACCGAAAAACGAACTGAACCAGATTATCCAAAACATTATCCGGATTACGAGAATCCAAATATGTGGCTATGAATGGAGAGGTGGGTCCCACCCCACCCCCCACTTGGACCGATCGGAACTCAAGGGTTAATACCCTTTCCTTGTTATTTTTTTTACAAACAACTCCATAAGATTTTACAATCCTCTCCACATTATGATCAAAAACCGAGATTTGTAGCAAGAGAAACAAGGTAAAAATCGAGTTATATACGTTTCCATCTTCGTTTCTTGAGTTTATTTGCAAGAAAATGAGGTTTCAAAGATGAAAACCGATTCTTGCATGATCAAGTGATGTATTCGGGTTATACAAGGGATCTTGGTCCAAGAAAGGAGTTAAACGAATCAAAAACGAATTTTTTGGGTTAAATCTTTGTTTTTGGAATCATAACCGAAACCATGAAAGAAATGGCTTGATCGTGAGTGTAACTTGCTTGGTATTGTGGTATGTTGTTTGTAGGTTCTGTATTTAGTGGTAGATAAGACGGAAAGACGAGTTTGTAGCTTGTAGTGGCGGAAAACGAAAGGTATATTCGGTTATGTTCGGTTTTGGGATATTTGGACAGATTGTGATACGTGTAGAGTTAGGTCATGAAATTTTTCAGGGATGTTCTACACATGAAAGTAAGAGTTCTGTGAATTTTTGGTAATATTTGGATAAAGGATGAATATTTGGTGAATTTAATGCTCGGTTTTGGCCAAAAATGGTGGAAAATAGTTAAATATCATGAAAAATTCTGGAAATTTCAGATAAGCTTTTTATATCATTTATAAGTCACACACAAAATTTGAGGTCAGTTGGAGAAGTCTAAGAAGGCTTTTCGGTTAAACGAGTTCTAGGGTTTTCTAGCTCGGTTTTAGTGAAAATGGCATGTAAAAGAAGATTTTGGTTCTGGAAAAATTATAGGGGACTATGTGGATGGGAGGGGACATCCAGGAAAAATTTGGGATTTTTCTAAGATCGTTTGGTATTTACGACATATTTAGTGTTTAAATGGTGTTTAAAAATAGATAAATAAATTTTAAATATAGAAATTAATTCTGGAAATATTTTTATAAAATTCCCCACTGTCAAAAAGTTATTTGTGAAAAATTTCAAGATCCGAAATTAAACGGATAATTATTTGTGCAAAAACAAACTTTTAAGGTTTAAAAAGCGTAAACCGGTAGAGCTCGCTTAAGCGAGCTGACTAGTGTATAAAAACCCTAAAAATGAACTATTTTCATATAATTGAGTTAAACAAGTAAAAATGAATCATCCGAAAATAATTCGGATGATTTGAGTAATTTTAACTGATTTAACAGTTTCCGGTACACTAAAGACGGAAACGGGTCCCGCGGTCTATCGGGGCGTCTAAACCGAGTACAAATTTCACCACTTTAACTAAATTATCAATCAACAACTATTTTCGGGTCGTGTGTGACCAAACTCACTTTTGAAACGTAAAAACGGATAGCCGTGCTAGGCACGCAAAACGAGAAAAACGACTAATAGTAGTTGTGACCATGAAACTCTAAACGACATCACAATCTGAGTCCGGAGAAGTGTTTCTGGGTTAACCTTGCCCCCGGAACGGGTACAGTGCTGGGTTAACAGTGTCCCCAGATGTACCGGTAACTTGGTTAAAGTTATATTAATAATGAGTGTATAGTAACGATCGTAGGGATCATATTACAGATTGGACGTGTTAACTGATAATGATTGTTGTTACCTGCTTGCATGTGCTAAGGTGAGTTTCACGAGCCCCTTTTTCTGAACTGTTTTCGAATATTTTCTCGGGGCGGAAGCATGTTTTTACTGAAATGTTTAAATACATACTGAACGCATGGACTTGCGTGGATTTATATATATTTTATTGTACGGGAATCGTACGGAAATGTACTAAGATGGTAATTGTCTGAGTTGCTAACATTCTAAGGCCCCGGAACACGAGTGATTAACTGAAAGCCGGTAGAGTGTGGATAGTACTATTGGTCTGACAAACCCAACTGGTCCGGCATGGATTTGCTGATGTTACCCAGCCAGTTGCACATGTCTATTTTGTTGTTGATATATATTTTGCTATGTAATGTTAGACATAGTGGTTTGGGGCAGTTCCGTGGGCGGGGGATATGCCACGGGGGTTGTGTGTGATAGTCAGAGGTTTCACTTGTGGGCTCAGCATAATTACATCGTAATTCTAGGTTAACATTGCCCCCGGAATGATTACAGTACTGGGTTAACAGTGTCCCCAGATAATATTATATTTTGATATGGTTTTATCATGGTTTACTCAAATAGTGAAACTCACCAACTATTCGTAGTTGACCCGTTTTCTCACATACTTTTCAGGTACAACTAAGATGAAGTGATTGCTTACGTGCTAAGTGCTTGATGTGTGTAAGATTTGCGTGCGGAATGTTAGGATACATTATAATAAATAGAATTATGTATCGTATTGTATGATGTGTGTATCACCTAGACGGTAATGAAATACGAGATAATGTAATTTTGAAGTATATTAATGTATTCAGTTTTCTTTATAAGCAATGTGGTTGATATCAGACGAGTCTGTCGCACCCCGTTTACGTTTCCGCTGCGGTTACGGGGTGTTACATAATTCTTCAAAACCTCAAGCCACAACTGGTAACTGTTCATCAAATGTTCCAACCAACAACTACTCACAGATGCCCATGAGTGTTAAATCAGCTGAACAGCAGTTTGCTCTCTTTGCATCTTTCATTGCATCTTATGAGAATTACATCAAAGGTAAAATAGTCGATTCTGCAACTGTGGATGAAGACTATGATCAAATTGATGCTGATGATCTAGAAGAGATGGATCTGCAGTGGCAGATGGCTATGATAGTAAGACGGGTTAAAATATTCATGAAGAAAACGGGTAGAAAGTTCGTTGGCGAAAGACCAGGTTTTGACAAATCAAAGGTTAGATGTTACAACTGTCAACAAAATGGTCACTTTGCCAAGGAATGTACAAATGAGAGAGTCGAACGTAGTCAGAACAGGCCTGCACAACAAAATGGGGGAGGTAGTGAGAATAGGGCTATGGTATCTAGACACCATGGGGGATACAACTGGAATCTGCAAGTTGAGGAAGTGTTCGAACAAGCTAACTTAGTAAACATCGAAACTGGAGGGAGTGAGAAAGAGACGGGAGAAAATCAAGCTTATATGGCAGAAGTGAACGATCAGCTTTCTGAGGTAAGTTCTGAACTCCCTTGTATGCAATGTGAAAACCTGTCTGAACAATTGAAAACAATAACTGATCAGTTTGTTAGTTTGGACGCTCAATTTAAAACGTTAAAAGAAGATCACCACTATACTAAAACTAGAGAAAACAGTTACTTAGTAAAAATAAAAGCTAGTGAAAAGGATATCAGAAGTCTTAAAGCCAGTCTAGCTGAGAAAATACAAGTTATTGATCTTAGTTATGAAGTGTTAGAGGAAAAAACCAAACTAATTGCTGACAGGGATAAACAGATAGCTGATTACCAGGTAAAAGTGGTGGAATTAAACAGAAAAATTGAACAGTTTAGAAACTCCTCAGCAATGCTTGATCACATCGTAAGTGTTCAACGTTCCCCAGTTAACAAAGGGGGAATTGGATTTTCTGAAGTTCCACCACCATACAACCATAACTATACGTATGATCCTAGTAATCAGAAATCTGTTGATGTTGAGATTAGTCAGACAGTACCTGTCAAGGTATCGATTAAAGAACCTGAAGTTAGTAAAAGCGAAACGAGTAAGCCTGTTTCAAATGTTAAGATTTTTGTTCCTAGCTCTGTCTCATCAAATTCGGACAAGGCATCCGAATCTAGTGAGATAAAAGAAGAGGTAGTGTTACTAAAACGTGGGGAGGAATATAAGCCAACTGAAAAGAACTCTCCCCTAAACCCGTTTGTCCCATCATATGTTAGACAAACGGGTAGTAATGCAACCTCAACATCTGAAACAACTGTTGAGACGAAAGTTGAACACAGGAGTTGTTTCAGATGAAATCAAATAGAACACCTGATTGCTGATTGCCCTCTAATTCAGAGATTCAGAGGTATGAGGCCTCCGAAAATTGAGAATAAAATGAATAGTAATTCTTATAATGGTAAGAATGCTTACTCACCAAAGTTCAGATATTGGACTAATCCAAGATTTCAAAGAAATCGATCTCAGTTTTTCCTAGTTAACAACCAAACCAACAATTATAACTCAGTTAATCCACTAAGGTTTGGATGGCCTCATAGTCAATTCTCAAGAAGGTATTCTTTCAGAACTAACAGAAATCACTCTCAAACTGCCTTTGGGCAGTCAAAGTACTGGATGCCGTTTAACAGATTTAATCGACCCAAGACCAGTAGGTCTTGGGTCCCCAGTTTTTAATCTTTTCGTTAACTGTGCAGGAACA
This sequence comes from Bidens hawaiensis, assembly GCF_021521415.1. Lineage (NCBI taxonomy): Eukaryota > Viridiplantae > Streptophyta > Magnoliopsida > Asterales > Asteraceae > Bidens > Bidens hawaiensis. The sequence continues at coordinate 207,637 of NW_027495012.1, forward strand.
GTTGAACAGGACTGTAAACAATCGTTGGGTTGTGGATAGTGGCTGTTCCCGGCACATGACTGGTAACAAGAATTTGTTACACGAATGGAAACCTGTTCAAGGAGGTAGGGTAAGTTTTGCTGGAGAGAGTGGTGGTAGAATTATTGGTATTGGAACTGTGACAAATGGTAAAATGAAGTTAAAGAAGGTGAATTTTGTTGAGGAGTTGAAGCATAATTTGTTGAGCGTGTCTCAGATTTGTGACAAAGAGTACACAGTGCACTTTACTAAAAATGAAGCAATTGTTCTGTATCCTGGTTTCAAGATACCAGAGGCATGGGTGTTGATGAAAGCTTCAAGAGAAAAGAACACATACGTCATGGATATGAGGTCAACTGAGACGACTACAGAAGAATCATGTCTTCTGTCGAAGGCAACTGAATCTGAGTCCGAGTTATGGCATCGAAGAATGGGACACATACATCTTCGAAAAATGAACTACATTGTCAAGAATGGCCTGGTGCTGGGTGTTCCCTTGAAGAATTTTAACTTTGAAGATCAATGCTTGTCGTGCAAGAAGGGAAAGCAACACAAGAAACCTCATCACTCCAAGAAGGTTAACTCAATCGTCAGTACACTAGACCTGCTTCACATGGATCTCTTTGGTCCCGTGAATGTAAAGAGTCTAGGTGGAACGTCATATTGCTTGGTAGTAACTGATGATTACTCTCGATACTCTTGGGTATACTTTCTGAAGGCAAAAGATGAGACGGTTCAGTTGGTAATTATCCTTATTACCAAGGTTGAAAATATTGTGGGGAGAAAGGTTAAGTACATCAGGAGTGATAATGGGACAGAGTTCAAGAACTACCAGATGGAGCTGTTCTGCTTACAGAAAGGGATAGACCACCAGTATAGCGCCCCGTATACTCCGCAACAAAATGGAGTGGCTGAAAGGAAGAACAGGACGTTAATTGAAGGAGCCAGAACTATGATGGCTGATGCTAAACTTCTCGTGGTGTTCTGGGCTGAAGCTTTTGCCACAGCCTGTTATATCCTTAATCGTGTTTTAACTGTTAAAAGATTGAATAAAACCTGTTATGAACTTATGCATGGTCGAAAGCCAAACTTGAATGGTCTCGAACCATTCGGATACCCATGTACGATATTAAAGACAAACTCTAAATTTGGTGAGAAAGCCGACGCAGGTATTTTAGTCGGATATGTTGTTGGGACACCCAACAGAAGAGTCTTAAATTTATCGAACAACAAGGTTGAAGTGGTATGTAACACCGACATCACGAGTTACAAACCACCAAAGCCTAGCACGGGACCCGCTGAAGCTTTTGACTATGATAAACTGTTCAAATCCTTTAATATGCCTTACTTGGATTTTGCAGAAGTTGATGAGAAAATTGCTTCACAGATTCTGTATGATGAGGAAGAAAATATTGTGCAACGTCCGCGATACGATGAGTGGCATCCTTCCTCGTCAAGAACCGCTGATATGCCTGCTGCCTCTACTGAGGAAGAATTCTACAATCCTTTTCACTCTCAACACCAATCACCCATTGATGAACTCTCTTCGAACCTGGAAGACAATCTGCAAGTCAGTTCGGTTCCGACTACTGGAGTTCACAAAAATCACCCTTTGGAGAACGTGATAGGTATCTGTCTGACGGTGTATAAACAAGACGAAGCTTGAATGAGCACACTTGTGTTTACGCAAGCATTAAGGAAACGGGTATCATTAATGAATGCTTGTACACCTGCTTCATCAGCCAGATTGAACCAAAGAATTATCAAATGGCTCTCAAGGATAGCTTGTGGGTCGAAGCCATGCAAGAAGAGTTAGCTCAGTTCAAGAAGATGGAAGTCTGGAAGTTAGTAGCAAAACCGAAGAATGTACATGCTATTGGCACAAAGTGGGTCTTTAAGTGTAAGAGAGATGAGAAAGGAATAATCATAAGAAACAAGGCGAAGCTGGTAGTTAAAGGGTTTAATCAGCAAGAAGGAATCGACTACAATGAAGTGTTTGCTCCTGTGGCAAGATTGGAAGCGATTCGACTATTTTTGGAATTTGCAGCACACAATGAGATGAAGGTGTTCCAGTTAGACGTGAAAAGCGCTTTTCTTAATGGTAAAGTCGATGAGGTGGTGTAAATTGAACAGCCTCCGGGTTTCCCTGACCCTGACTTTCCTGATCATGTGTACAAGCTGAGTAAAGCGCTATATGGACTACATCAGGCCCCTCGTGCCTGGTACTCAACCCTGTCTGATTACTTGCTTGAGAATGGTTTCGAAAGAGGAAAGATCGACAGCACGCTATTTGTCAAAGAAAGGGGGGAGATTTTCTTCTAGTTCAAGTCTACGTGGACGACATTATCTTTGCTGCATCAAAAGTCGCCATGTGTCAGGATTTTGAAGAAGTCATGAAAAAGAGGTTTGAGATGAGTGCAATGGGTGAATTAACTTTCTTTTTAGGATTGCAGGTCGATCAGAAGAAAGATGGGATGTTCATCCATCAAACTAAATATGTCCAAGACGTTCTCAAACGCTTCAAGATGGATGACAGCACTCCATTTGATACTCCAGTTTGCGTCAACCACAAACTGGGTGCTGATTCAGACAGTGATGCAGATGTGGACCCCACCCAATATCGAGCAATCATAGGTTCTTTAATGTATTTAACTGCATCTAGACCTGATATTATGTTTGCAGTTTGTCTCTGTGCTCGATTTCAGGCAAGCCCAAAGGAATCTCACATGAAGGGAGTGAAGAGAATACTACGGTATCTCAAAGGCAAGCCTAAGCTGGGACTGTGGTACACGAAAGGGGGAGACTTGGATTTGATTGCTTACACAGATTCTGACTATGGAGGTTGCAACCAGAACAGGAAGTCGACAACCGGTGGATGTCAGTTTCTGGGAGGAAGATTGGTGTCATGGAAGTGCAAGAAGCAGACCTTAGTAGCCATTTCCACCTGTGAAGTAGAGTACATGGCAGCATCAAATTGCTGCTCCCAGGTTCTTTGGATACAACAGCAATTGCGCGATTACGGTCTGAATTTTACTCAAACTCCTATTTGCATTGATAACACTGCTGCAATCTCAGTAACTAACAATCCCGTAAAACATAGCAAAACTAAACACATTGACATTCATCATCATTTTATACGGGATTGTGCTGAGAAGAAGTTAATAGTGCTCGAAAAGGTTGATTCGTTAGATAATTTCGCTGATCTCTTTACTAAAGCGTTTGACAGAACTCGTTTTCAAAATCTTGTTGAGCTTAATGGGATGATCAATCCCGAGTAACCGTATTTTTCGTTTTTATTTAAAAAAAACGCCACTATCGCTTAGAATTATGTCGGTTGCTTCAGTTTGAAGGACATATCTTCGGATGTGTTTGGTCCTCACTTCTACCAGTAGATTATGAGGATAGCCATTAACCAGATGACTGAAAGTGACCGGGGCGGTTTATGATGTGTTTTTATTCTTTCGCTGAAAAATAGTCGTTCATACTTAATTAGAAGGACACATATTCGTATGTGGTCGGTCCAGCTGATCCATTGGATCTTCAGGATAGCCATTTACCTGAAGACTTTGACTTGATCGGGGCGATAGAATTTAAAATTTTTTAAGGGAGATGATATAATTTTTCAAGTCTATAACTTCGTAAGAAGTTTCATTACTATGTTTAAAAGGAAATTGATCCAACCTTGGAAAGTGATACACAAACTATTTCTGTGTGTTTAACTAGTGAAGTTATTAGGCCTAAAAGACTCTAGAACAGTCATTGTATGTTATGGTAGCTTTTTATGGTGCGTAAAAGTAGAAGTGATACTAACTAAATCTCCTAGATTTAAAGTGGTGACTCATTCAGCGTTGTGCATGTCTCCATATATATCTTTCCGAATGATAGGCAGAAAAGTGATTACCCAGTTATACACGAGCCCGTGAGTGTTCTGATTCCCGAGAAGATAGTGTGTCAAGTACCTGCAGTGATCCAGATTCGGGACTTGCAGTCGTCTACTATTAGAAGCTGTGTAAATCCTTATTAAAAAAAATGTGTGTGTTGTTAAGCCTTCTAAAGCTTATTTTGTTAAACTTATGAATCAAGAGGCAAGAAAGAGAACGGGAAGAAGATTCTAAAGATCGAAGTGTAATTCCTGTTTAATCAGACACTACGGGTCGAGGTCAACTCGGGGTGACTTGGGGAAAGCCAAATACGCTTTGAGAATAGATAGGAGACATCACATTCTCTGATGTATTGTCCATTTAAAATTTGAGCTTAATTGAACCTAATCCGTATCACAGAAGTGATGAAAACCATACCAAGTTGTTTACCTGCTTACAACCTGTTCTTTATGTCGTAATACCGCTGAACATGGATCTATGTGATAGTCACCTAATTATTATGATTCCTGTTCGGATCTTTTCTAAAACATTCTGGTCCCCGTAAAGACTGAAATTTGATCCCGTGTACCTTATTACTAAAAATTTTCATTGCATATATTGTTTTATGGTTGAAAACTTGGTTACTTGGTCGTTGAACGTAACATTTATATCTTTAAAGGAAGTTTTAAAAGACAATTGCATAATGTTCAAATTTATAAGGGTCTGTAGTGTAAAGTTTAATACTAAGCGAAGTTGCTATAGGGCGAAGTTATGGATAAGCGAAGTTAACCATAACTTCTCCTGAACTTTTTCAAGCATATATAAAGGTCAACTCAGTCAAACCCTTTCATATTCTCATAAACAGGCGAACTTATACTCTAATCAACCTCGGCGAAGTTAACTCTCGAATCAAACCTTTTTATTATTCGCAAATTCAATCCGTGTTAAAGGTGTGTAGAGCCGGGATAACGTATAATTCGTGTCGATCATGTTAATCGGATGCCGTTTTGGTCCGACTTGAGACCTCGTTCATGCAAACCTTAAACACCCGCTTTTCAAACTCGTTTTAACGTTGTCGTAACCAACTTGATCGTCTAGATCTCCATAAAAACATGTTTTTTAGAGTCCACAATCATCAAATTCTCCAAAAAACATCTCGTCTAGCCTTCTAAACCTTTGTCGTTTCAGTTCAGGCGAAGTTATAGTTTAGGCGAAGTTTTTCTCAACTTCGCCTTAGGCTTAACTTCGCCTGCTACTTAAATCTTTAACAACTCAGGGGCGAAGTTGTTCAAGGGGCGAAGTTATGGGTAGGCGAAGTTATCCTTAACTTCGCCTGGTTCTTTATTTTATTTATAAGCTTATCTGTTATCAGGCGAAGTTATAGTAAAGGCGAAGTTGTACTCAACTTCGCCCGTTCCTTAACTTCGCCTCCACAACAGATTCTATCAGAACTTCGCTCATGGTAACAGGCGAAGTTGTGTTCTGCCTTGACGATTTTTTAACTTAGACCGTTTGTGGTGCAGATATGGCAGCTGTAGCAGGAGCCGGTGGTGCTGGTGGTGACGAAGGTGGGGATAACCACCGTCAATTTTTTCCGGGACACAATATGTACATCACACTGGACCCGGATGCTAGCGGTGTTGATGATTATCGCGAGATCATCACTTTTCTTATTCGCTCGCGTATCTTCCATGCTATTACTACAACTCTGCCCATTTCTCTGCCGAACATAGAAGACTTCTGGCAGACGGTTGAATACGATTGTAGAGTCGAGCCCCAGTCATGCGCGCCACAGTTAACAATCAAGAGTTGCAGTTCTCATCGGAACAGGTAAGGGTCGCCTTGCAGTTTGGGAATGAAACGAGAGATGATCCTACAGACTTTGTCGCTCCATTCAGAGATGGTGCATTTTTAAGAATGGGATATTCTGGTCCATTGGGTGACACTCAGAGGCGCAAGGGATTTTTGTTGGATCAATGGCGTTTCCTCATGCATGTGATGATCGTATGAATGTCGGTCGTAAGGCTGGAACGGACGGTATGGGTGTCACGATGCAGTCGGCAATGACAGCACTGACTTACAACAAGCCTTACAGCTTCAGTCAGATGGTGTTTTATGAGATAGACCGTCAGAGACGTACGGTAGCTCGTGAAAGATTCTTGATGTATCCAAGATTTTTACAAATGATCTTGAATCATGTGGTTCCTACGCTACCTCAGCGCCGTCCAATTCGCTATGTAGAGAGTGTCAGCAAGAGGATATTCGCACAATGCAGATCATCGAGTGCTCGAAGTAAACCAGAGCTTCGTCCACGACATACTCCGCTATTCGGCTATTTGATCAACCCGGCGTATGTTGCTCCTCGTGGAGACGAGTTTCGGGATCAGGCACCACAACAGGCAGTTGTTTCTCAACCACCACCTATGGTATAGCAAGCATTGCCTGCTGCTCCTGTTGTGGCACCGGAGGAACAAGTAGACCTTGAAGCTGCTTTTGGTGGCCAAGGATTCTTTGATATGGAACGAGTTGATCCTGAGGCAGAGGTTCAGGTCTCAGTAGCAGAGGTTTATGGTGTTGATGTGTCGATGGTAGCTACGTCTGTAGCTGATTCTGAAAGAACCGACTCCGACTCCTCAGCTGATGATATTGCTGAAGCAAGACAGATACTGGTCGCCCAAGAAAGAATTCATGGAAAGAGAAATAAAGACACACATGACAGTGAATCTGATTTTGAGGAGGATTTAGGTCGTTTGATTCGTCGATCGAAAAGGGTTAGAACGGGTGAAGGATCGGGAGCTGGTGAGAGCTCGAGGGTGGTTCGTTTCTCTCCACCCGCTTTATCTGGTATGACTATGGTCCCTGCATCCATGACTGTGACAGGACCAATCACCTCGGATGTTCCTGCGATATCTACATCATCTTCCTTTGGCATTCCACACACTACTTTTCAGTTTTCGGCTCCAGAAATTGCTTCCTTGCCACCTCCTACACTTACTCCATCGAAGGTTGTTGCAAGATTCGTTGAGTTGACACTGGTTGCCACTGCAGGGTTATCTGTTACAATACCACATGCGGTTAATTATCAGCCTGTTTCTGATGTTCCGGCTACCTTGGGAATTCCTCCACCGTATGCTCAAGACACTTCTTATATGAGATTTGATTTTGATGCAACTTTATCTGACTCAGATAGGATAGCAGCTCTTGAAAGGGTCGTGGCAGAACAGTCAAGAATCAACCTGATCCAGACTCAGGCTATCCAGCACCTTGTTGCAGAAAATCAAATTCAGTCGTCCCTCCTGATTGAGCACGGTAAACTTTTTGATGCTTTAAAACAGTTCTTAGCATCTCAGGGGGAGACGAGCTGCAAGGGCGATGAGTTGAGGACGAAGAAGAGTAACGATACAGACGATGATCCCAATGCATCGAAAGATGCAGGTGGTGAGTTGCCAAGAACTGAACAAAGTCTTGGGACTTCCACATCTCAGGGGGAGTCAGCTGGTGCAACAGGTGGATCAGGGGGTGATGATGTGGTGGTAGTGGATGATGAGGAGATGTTGGATGATGATTGTAACACCCCGTAACCGCAGCGGAAACGTACACGGGATGCAACAGACACATCTGATATCAACAGCATTGTTTATGAAGAAAACGCCACTACATTAATTTAAACGTATTACATTGTTCTGAGTTTCATAACCATCTAAGCGTTATCACATAAGTGTTACCGATAGTACATTAACATTTTTAATGCAAAATATAGTTCTCTAAGCTTCCACAAAATAGCACACAGCATCGAACACAGATCACTTTTCCAATTTGAGTGCACCTAGAAAGCATGTAAAGAAAACGGGTCAACTACGAATAGTTGGTGAGTTTCATTAATATAAATAAACCATGACAAATCATTATAAAAATCATAAATAAGCGATGTAATTATACTGAGTTCACAAGTGAAAACTCTGTTAACCCCGAAACACATCAAATTACCCCTGGGGACACTGTTAACCCAGAAACATATCTAATAACCTCTGGGGACACTGTTAACCCAGAAACATATTTAATAACCTCTGGGGGCACTTTTAACCCAGAACATTTCCAATATCCTCTGGGGACACTGTTAACCCAGAAATACATTTAATAACCTCTGGGGACACTGTTAACCCAGAACACTGTTTCGGGCCTTACAATATTAGCAACTCAGTTAATTACCATCTTTATACATTACCGTACGATTTCCGTACAATAAACATTATATAAATACATTCGTTTCCATGCGATTAGCATGTACTTAAACACTTTGATAGAAACATGCTTTCCGCCCCGGGAAAATATTTAAAACAGTTCAGTAAAAAGGGGCTCGTGAAAACTCACCTTCTTGTGAGCAAGATGTAGTACGGTGCACGGCTACTGGTACAGATCTGTAATACGATCCCCAAATCGTTACTACACAATTTCTATCAATATAACTTAATTTCGTGTTAGCCGGTACGTCTGGGGACACTGTTAACCCAGTACAGTACACGATCCGGGGACAATGTTAACCCCGAAATACTTTTCAGGACTTAGATTGTGATATCATTTAGAGTTCTTTGTCAAAACTACCGATAGTTTGTTTTCTCGTTTTGCGTGCCTAGCACGGTTATCCGTCTTTATGTTTTCAAAAATGAGTTTGGCCACATACGACCCGAAAGTAGTTGTTATTGATATTTTAATTAAAGTGGTGAAATTAGAGCTAGGTTAGACACCCCGTTTGGCCGCGGGGCCCGTTTCCGCCTTTAATACACCGGAAACGGTTAAGTCGGGTAAAATTACCCAAATCATCCGAATTATTTTCGGATGATTTATTTTTACTTGATTAACTTAGTTTCATAAAAATCATCCATTTTTAAGGTTTTCAAACACCAGTCAGCTCGCTTAGGCGAACTTCGCCGGTTTACTCGTTTTAAGCTTTAAAAGTTTGTTTTTAAGTTCCATTTAGCACAAATAAATATCCGTTTAGTCTCGGACCTTGAAATTTTGTACAAACCATATTTTGACAGTAAGGATTTTTATAAAATTTTTCCAGAATTAATTTTTATATCTAAAATTTATTTAACCATTTTTAAACGTCATTTAAACACCAAATATGTCGAAAATACCAAACCACCTTCGAAAAATCCCAAATTTTTCTGGGATGACTCCTGTCACCCACATAGTTATCTGTAATTTTTCCAGAACCAAAAACTCATTTTTCATGCCATTTTTACCAAAACCGAGCTAGAAATCCCTAGAACTCGTTTTACCGAAAAGCTTACTTAGACTTCTCCAATGAACCTGAAATTTTGTGTGTGACTTTTATATGTTATAAAAAGCTTATCTTAAATTTTCCAGAATTTTTCACGATGTTTAGCTATTTTTCACCATTTTTGGCCAAAACCGAGCATTAAATTCACCAAATATTCATCCTTTATCCAAAAATTACCAAATATTCACAGATCTCATATTTTCATGTGTAGATCATCTGTGTGAAATTTCGTAACCCAACTCTAGGTCTATCACAATCTGTCCAAATTATCTAAATCATACGAAAACCGAACTACCTTGTGTTTTCTAGCGTTAGATCGCAAAGATCTTGGTTTCTAGCCTTTGCTAGCCACTAGATACAACACTTACAAGCACAACAACACCACACCAAGCAAGTTATACCCACAATCAAGCCATTTCTTTCATGGTTTCGATTAAAACATCAAAACAAAGATTTTGACCGTAAAAATTCGTTTTTGACTCTTTTAACTACTTTCTTGGACCAAGATCCTTTGTATAACTTGTATACATCACTTGATCCTCCAAGAATCGGTTTCATCTCGGGTTTTCACCCATTTTTCTTTTGAAACCTCATTTTCTCAAGATTATGGAATTAAAACTATGAATCAACCATTAAAACCAAGTTTATACCTTGAGAATCTTGTTAGAAATCAAAGATTTTGGATGAATGTGTAAAGGGGTTGAGAGGATTTTGGGAGAAAGATTGGAGAAAAAAGAAAATGAATGTGTATATGTGTGTAGCATGGACCGATCGGTCCATGTTATGCTAGTGGGGGGGCCCACAACTCCAACCATGGCCACACATTTGGATTGTGTAATCCAGATAACGTTGTGGATAATCTGGTTCAGTTCGTTTTTCGGTTAAACGTTTAATTCCGCTCAAAACGAGGCCAAAACGGTCGTTTTTCGGCTTAAAAATGAAATTTATATAAAACTGATCTAAAAAACTTTAAAAACTTAAACCATGACATTTAATGACTTAACACATCGTATTGTCGGTAATTGTGCATCTTTTTCGGCTTGATCGATCGTCTCTTGCTTGGTTTGATGTTAAAGGTTTCGTTTACCGTACCGACGTACTAATAAATCGAAATCCTTTTTCTGTGTTATAATTCACTTATCCCGAAGCCTTAATACTTCGTAAACCTTACTAAACATCATATATTTCATCTATGACGTAATCCCCGATTCGTTCGGGTTTCAATAACCGTTCATCGGTTAATCGTAATTCTAATACGACTAACTGTTCATTCGAGTATAATTCGTACTGTGAATCTTATATACTCGTCTAAACACATTATAATTCATATATTCAGTATTGAATAACACGTAAATAGTATATTCCGGCTAGGGTATACCTGAATTTGCCGGAATCGTTACATTCTCCCCCCGTTATAAAAATTTCGTCCTCGAAATTTTACGCGTCAACTACTTCCTTTTGAGGAAATAGGTGGTGGTATTTCTTCCGAAATTCGTCCTTTCGTTCCCAAGTATATTCTGGGCCTCGTTGCGAGTTCCATCTAACTTTGACCAACGAGATCTTATTGTGTCTAAGTTGCTTGATTTTCCCGTCTACTATTTCTATGGGCTCCTCTACAATGTTGAGCTTATCATTTATTTGGACACCCTCTAAAGGTAACACCGATGTCTCATCCGACAGAAACCTTTTCAAGTTTGACACGTGAAACACGTTGTGAACTGCACTTAATTCGTGTGGCAGTTCTAATCGGTATGCTACAGGACCGATTTTTGCAGTAATGTCGAACGGTCCAATGTATCTAGGGGCTAACTTCCCCGCCTTTCCAAATCTGACTACTCCTTTCCATGGTGATACTTTCAAATACACTTTATCACCTTTCTCAAATGATAACGGTTTTCTACGGGTATCGGCATAACTCTTCTGCCGATCCCGTGCGGCCTTCAGATTGTTCTTAATTTCAAGGATTTTGCTGGTCGTTTCCTGGACCAGATCTGATCTAATAACCTGTGTGTCGCCCACTTCAGTCCAGCAGAGTGGTGATCGGCACTTTCGTCCATACAATGCTTCATACGGTGCTGCTTTTATACTGCTATGGTAACTGTTATTATAGGAAAATTCAACGAGCGGGAGGTGTTGATCCCAATTTCCCTTAAAATCCAGTACGCCTGCACGAAGCAAATCCTCCAGGGTTTGAATGGTCCTCTCAGACTGACCGTCGGTCTGAGGGTGGTAAGCTGTGCTTAGATCAATACGCGTTCCCAGCGCTTCTTGGACAGCTTGCCAAAGTTTGGAGGTGAAATGGCTATCCCGATCGGAGATGATCGAGATGGGTATACCGTGACGAGACACAATTTCATTTATATAAATCTGCGCAAGTCTCTCAGTGTTATAATTATTTCTAATCGGAATAAAATGTGCCGATTTGGTTAATCGATCCACGATTACCCAAATTGCATCATGTCCACGGGACGTCTTAGGGAGATGTGTCACAAAATCCATCGTGATCTGCTCCCACTTCCATTCAGGAATTTCCGGTTGTTGTAACATTCCCGAGGGTTTCTGGTGCTCCGCCTTAACCCTCGCACACGTCGTACACTTGCCGACGTATGTGGCTATATCCTTTTTCATACCCGGCCACCAGTAGAACTCCTTCACATCCTGGTACATCTTATCCGAACCCGGATGTATGGAATATTTCGATTTATGCGCTTCGTCCATGATTAATTCACGAAGGTCATGGAGGGTCGGGATCCAAATCCGATTTTTGAAATAGAGAATTTCGTCCACGCGCTGTTCGAAATTCTTCTCGTTACCGTAAAGTCCCTCTTTTTCCAATTGTTCCTCTTTCAACGCCTCGCGTTGAGCGACTCGAATCAAATCCGAAAGGTTCGACTGGACTATCATGCCCAGCGCTCGCACTCGCAATGGCTTAACCCGATCCTTCCTACTCAAGGCATCGGCTACGACGTTAGCCTTGCCGGGGTGATAACGGATGTCACAGTCATAGTCGCTTAACAACTCGACCCATCTTCGTTGCCTCATATTCAGTTCTTTCTGATCGAATATGTGTTGCAAACTTTTATGATCGGTGAAGATGGTGCACTTTGTACCGTAGAGATAATGTCTCCAGATTTTAAGTGCGAAGATAACTGCTCCCAGTTCTAAGTCATGAGTAGTGTAATTTTTCTCGTGTATTTTTAACTGTCGAGAAGCATTGGCTATAACCTTATTATTTTGCATCAACAGCATCCTAACCCTCTCCGGGATGCGTCACAATACACGACAAAACCATCGTCTCCGTCGGGGAGACTTAAGATAGGCGCTTGGCACAATCTTTGTTTTAGCGTTTGAAACGCCGTTTCCTGCTCTTCACCCCATTCATACTTTCGATCCTTTTGGGTCAGAAGGGTTAAAGGTTGGGCAATGCTGGAAAAGTTATCTATAAATCGACGATAATATCCAGCTAAGCCTAAGAATTGGCGGATTTCCTTTTGCGATTTAGGCGCTTGCCAATTCTTAATTGCTTCAACCTTACTTGGATCAACATGTATTCCTTGATGGTTTATAACGTGTCCAAGGAATTGCACTTCTTGTAACCAGAAGTTACACTTGGAGAATTTTGCAAACAACTTCTCCTGATTTAGAAGCTCTAAAATTGATCTTAAATGTTGCTCGTGCTTTTCTTTACTCTTCGAGTATATCAAAATATCGTCAATAAACACGATGACGAATTTATCGAGGTAGGGTTTACAGACTCGATTCATGAGGTCCATGAATACTGCTGGCGCATTTGTTAGCCCGAAAGGCATAACTAAGAACTCGTAATGGCCGTAGCGAGTCCGGAATGCGGTTTTTGGGATATCCTCCTCCTGAATTCTAACCTGATGGTATCCCGATCTAAGATCTATTTTTGAGAAGTAGCTCGCACCTTGTAGTTGGTCGAACAGATCATCGATTCGGGGGAGAGGATACCTATTTTTGATTGTCAACTTGTTCAACTCCCTGTAATCAATGCACATTCTAAGGCTCCCGTCCTTCTTTTTCATGAATAGTACCGGTGCACCCCACGGGGAATAACTAGGACGTATAAATCCTTTATCCAACAATTCTTGCAATTGGTTGGATAATTCTTGCATCTCTGATGGTGCAAGTCGGTAGGGTGCCTTAGCAACAGGGCCAGCTTGAGGTAATAGATCGATTCTGAATTCGACCTGTCGGGTTGGCGGTAATCCAGGAAGTTCTTCTGGGAAGACTTGTGGAAATTCGCGTACCACTGGAATATCATCCACCCGTTTCTCCTCAGAACCAGTGGCCGTCAAGCTTGCTAGATACGCCACGCATCCTTGGCTTATATATTTTAACACCTTGAGGTGGGATATAAATGGTATCATGGTGCCGGATTTCTCTCCTTGCACTAATACCTCCTCGTCATCCGACACCCGGACCTTGACGATTTTCTTTTCACAGTTTATTTCTACTTTGTTACGTGCTAACCAATCCATTCCCACTATTACGTCAAAACTACCCAATTCTACCGGTAACAAGTCAATCGGAAAGGATTGTTCGTTCAGAATAAAAGGGCAATTCCGAACGATCTGATTAACTATCATGGTTTTACCGTTAGCGACTTCTACGTTGTAAGGTTCTATGGTTTCACCAATTGGAAGGTTTGCTATCGACAGGAATCTAACGGAGACAAAACTTCTATCGGCGCCTGTATCAAATAATACAGAAGCGTAATGATCAGAGACGAGGAATGTACCTGTCACTACGCTGGGGTCCTGGCGTGCCTCGTTCGCCCCCATCACGAATGCTCGGCCTCGCGCCGGATTGGACGACGATGCCTGACCCGCGGGTTGCCGCCCATTTCCTCCCTGGTTCAGCTTCGGACAGTTTTTCTCGAAGTGATCTGTGCTACCGCATTCAAAGCAAGCACGACTGGTGGTCATCACTTGATTTCCTTGTGGGTTTTGTTGTCGGGCTGATTGGGTCCTAAATGGCTGCGCACGGATAGGTTGCGGTTGCCGGTTCAAGTTGTTCAGGTTTGTCCTACAGCTCGGTGCGTAGTGCCCAATCCTGCCACACCGGTGGCACACCACCTCTTTGCACATGCCACCATGGTGGTAACCGCATTTCCCACACTTAGGAAACGTTCCCTTATGCGGTTCTTGCCTTCCGCCTGAACTAGTCATGGCGTAGTTCTGGGCAGTGGGTCTAGCACGTTTACCTTGCTGCTTTTCCTGGGTCCTATGGTCATGTGAACTCCGCTTCCTCCCAGCGGACTCTCCTGCCACCTTCAGTGACCCGCTTCTTACGAAATCATACGTGACGATACCAGCTTGCGTCACCGCACCCTCATACGTCTGGTGTCCCCCAGAATTGACTATACTCCTTACAACTGGAGTTAGCCCCCAAATATAACGCTCAACCCTCTTCGACTCTGGGGTGACCAACCATGGTACCAATCGCGACAACTCATTAAACCGGTTCATATAACCCAAATGGTCTGCCCCCTGCATTTCCAGGTTCCACAATTCATTTTCTAATTTTTGCAATTCGTTTTTCGGGCAGAAATGTTCCAGTACAAGAGCCTTGAGCTCCGTCCAGGTCATGCGGTTCGTCGCTGCCTGGCCCCGGGTCTGCACTATCGTGTTCCACCATGTCAAGGCATGGTCCGTGAATGTGCAGGCAGCATACTTAACAACACAATCCTCGGGGCAGTTGCTGATATTCACCACGGATTCTATTTTCTCGATCCATTTAACTAATCCATTTGGTCCTTCAGACCCGCTAAACTCTAGAGGTTTGCACAACATAAAGTCCTTGATCGAACATCCCCTGGATGCACGAATCGGTTCAGTACGGTTCGTCTCTACAGTAGGTATAGGGCCATTACTGTCTGTAACGACCACCCTAGGCGGTGCGTCATTACCCGGAATCGTGTTATCATTCTGCGGAGGAGCAGTATTTCGTTCCCCGTCATTATTGGTGGTCGTTTGATTGCTCGGAGGGGTTGGATTGGTCGAATTGTTAATACTGGCGGCGATGCGCGATACTATATCCGGTATCGCCGCCTCCAATTGTCGAGCAATCAAACGGCTCACATCCCCTTCCGACATTTGGGCTGATCGTTTTGGTGCCATTCTACACAACATCAAGAAATGTATATAATTAATACAAGTTCCAATCATAAAACACAACAAACATTCCATTCATAGTAAACATTAGTACATATTACATCCATGTTAGTTTACATACTTTCCTGTCATCATTACATAAGATAAGTTTTCCTACATAGGGCCTATGTCGGCATCATCTCGACATAACCCGCAATGGGTCAGTGCTTGAATGATACCCAAAAGTATCTATACTGATATGCCCCAAAAGAGACCCCCCCTAAGGGCCAGTGGTTGTATTATAACTAAACAAGATTCACTCCATGTTAGCATCACCACTAACTGCTTACACAGAGTATCAAAAAAACGGTCCCTGTCTATTCCCATCCCAACACAACTAAACACGGTGGTAAACCAACCCCACCAATATCGCCACCAACACCACCAACACAGCCATCATGACCCGGACCCGCATCTCCATCCGGCCGAGAATCCATTGGGAGTATGAGCACTCCATCTTCAGCTGGGCAATCGCATACTGATGGTCCAGTATGCAATCCCCCAAGTACATCCTCCTCTGGACTCCCACCGTCAGGGCGGCGGAGTGCTCATTCACCTGTTCGGTGAGCACTCGGAGCCAGGCCGCCGCGTCCCGTTCCTGTCTAGGAAGACCCCACACAGGTGGAGTCGCAGGCTCGGGCTGAGAGCGGGAGGACTCGCCCCTGCGGGTAGCAGGTCTGGGTGGGGGCGAGGTAGGTTGGACATGTGGGATACTGATCCGCGCCGTGAGGCGGGGTCCGAATCCGGGGGGTGCAGGGGCGGCCTGTGGTGCGGGTGGGGTAGGAGATTTGGCAATCCTAGCTGGGGAGGACTGGCCGGAACTCCTAAGGCTAGCCTCGCTAGGCTCTGTGCTAGATGCTACGAGTGGGCTCCCAGAGTCCCCGGAGCTGACCTCCTCCGGGTCCTCCTCAATCGACAGACTAGGAGTTCTTGACATTTTACCTGCACACAAGTTAACAAACATATAGTTCTTTCCATAGTGTAAATCATAATCAAATTAATATACACTTACTTATACAACTTGACCACATAACAATATTATCACATATTTGCACGTATGTTGCCAATTTTACCTATTAAAGTCCCCCGTGACTTTCCCTGAATTCCCTCGTGCAGACAAGTCTGTTATTATGTTCCGGACCATAATAACCCACTTGTCCATCCAAGTTCATCCCGATCTCGTCACAATAAATTATTAGTTGATATTCAGATCCTATAATACTTGAGCTACTGGTTATATTTTAGGTATCTTTTAAAGACATCCTAATTCTTTATAACCAATGGCTCTGATACCAAGTTCTGTAACACCCCGTAACCGCAGCGGAAACGTACACGGGATGCAACAGACACATCTGATATCAACAGCATTGTTTATAAAGAAAACGCCACTACATTAATTTAAACGTATTACATTGTTCTGAGTTTCATAACCATCTAAGCGTTATCACATAAGTGTTACGGATAGTACATTAACATTTTTAATGCAAAATATAGTTCTCTAAGCTTCCACAAAATAGCACACAGCATCGAACACAGATCACTTATTCCAATTTGAGTGCACCTAGAAAGCATGTAAAGAAAACGGGTCAACTACGAATAGTTGGTGAGTTTCACTAATTTAAATAAACCATGACAAATCATTATAAAAATCATAAATAAGCGATGTAATTATACTGAGTTCACAAGTGAAAACTCTGTTAACCCCGAAACACATCAAATTACCCCTGGGGACACTGTTAACCCAGAAACATATCTAATAACCTCTGGGGACACTGTTAACCCAGAAACATATTTAATAACCTCTGGGGGCACTTTTAACCCAGAACATTTCCAATATCCTCTGGGGACACTGTTAACCCAGAAATACATTTAATAACCTCTGGGGACACTGTTAACCCAGAACACTGTTTCGGGCCTTACAATATTAGCAACTCAGTTAATTACCATCTTTATACATTACCGTACGATTTCCGTACAATAAACATTATATAAATACATTCGTTTCCATGCGATTAGCATGTACTAATTTTTACTTGATTAACTTACCCAAATCATCCGAATTATTTTCGGATGATTTATTTTTACTTGATTAACTTAGTTTCATAAAAATCATCCATTTTTAAGTTTTTCAAACACCAGTCAGCTCGCTTAGGCGAACTTCGCCGGTTTACTCGTTTTAAGCTTTAAAAGTTTGTTTTTAAGTTCCATTTAGCACAAATAAATATCCGTTTAGTCTCGGACCTTGAAATTTTGTACAAACCATATTTTGACAGTAAGGATTTTTATAAAATTTTTCCAGAATTAATTTTTATATCTAAAATTTATTTAACCATTTTTAAACGTCATTTAAACACCAAATATGTCGAAAATACCAAACGACCTTCGAAAAATCCCAAATTTTTCTGGGATGACCCCTGTCACCCACATAGTTATCTGTAATTTTTCCAGAACCAAAAACTCATTTTTCATGCCATTTTTACCAAAACCGAGCTAGAAATCCCTAGAACTCGTTTTACCGAAAAGCCTACTTAGACTTCTCCAATGAACCTTAAATTTTGTGTGTGACTTTTATATGTTATAAAAAGCTTATCTTAAATTTTCCAGAATTTTTCACGATGTTTAGCTATTTTTCACCATTTTTGGCCAAAACCGAGCATTAAATTCACCAAATATTCATCCTTTATCCAAAAATTACCAAAAATTCACAGATCTCATATTTTCATGTGTAGATCATCTCTGTGAAATTTCGTGACCCAACTCTAGGTCTATCATAATCTGTCCAAATTATCTAAATCATACGAAAACCGAACTACCTTGTGTTTTCTAGCGTTAGATCGCAAAGATCTTGGTTTCTAGCCTTTGCTAGCCACTAGATACAACACTTAAAAGCACAACAACACCACACCAATCAAGTTATACCCACAATCAAGCCATTTCTTTCATGGTTTCGATTAAAACATCAAAACAAAGATTTTGACCGTAAAAATTCGCTTTTGACTCTTTTAACTACTTTCTTGGACCAAGATCCTTTATACCAAGTTTATACCTTGAGAATCTTGTTAGAAATCAAAGATTTTGGATGAATGTGTAAAGGGGTTGAGAGGATTTTGGGAGAAAGATTGGAGAAAAAAGAAAATGAATGTGTATATGTGTGTAGCATGGACCGATCGGTCCATGTTATGCTAGTGGGGGGGCCCACAACTCCAACCATGGCCACACATTTGGATTGTGTAATCCAGATAACGTTGTGGATAATCTGGTTCAGTTCGTTTTTCGGTTAAACGTTTAATTCCGCTCAAAACGAGGCCAAAACGGTCGTTTTTCGGCTTAAAAATGAAATTTATATAAAACTGATCTAAAAAACTTTAAAAACTTAAACCATGACATTTAATGACTTAACACATCGTATTGTCGGTAATTGTGCATCTTTTTCGGCTTGATCGATCGTCTCTTGCTTGGTTTGATGTTAAAGGTTTCGTTTACCGTACCGACGTACTAATAAATCGAAATCCTTTTTCTGTGCTATAATTCACTTATCCCGAAGCCTTAATACTTCGTAAACCTTACTAAACATCATATATTTCATCTATGACGTAATCCCCGATTCGTTCGGGTTTCAATAACCGTTCATCGGTTAATCGTAATTCTAATACGACTAACTGTGAATCTTATATACTCGTATAAACACATTATAATTTATATATTCAGTATTGAATAACACGTAAATAGTATATTCCGGCTAGGGTATACCTGAATTTGCCGGAATCGTTACAATGATACTGTGGGTGACGACGATGTGTTACCGTTTGAAGAGATAGAGAAAATAGGAGCTGAGATTGTGATTGACAGTGAGATTGAAGAGGGAGAGATTGTGGAGGAAAATGTTGAGCATGAGATTCCGGAAGTTGATAAAACAAATGTGGGTCAAGATATGGGAAGCGATGAGACTGAATGGGAAGAGCAGCCGAGATGGAAAGAAGGCTACGCTCAATGGTTCATAAAGACAAAGAAACCAGCGGTTTCAACTATGTTTAAGAAGAGTTATAATATCAAAGGGTATGCTGAATCAAAGAAGGGGATTATATGCTGGTTATATGATGACCAGTTGAGGTTGTTCGGAGTTCAGTACTTCAAAAGGTTGTTGAGATCATTTAATACCTTGCCGGAGTGTGAGGTGAAGGATTTAGCCAAGTTGGGGTTGATAAACAGAAGTGATGATAATATGGCTAGGATTATTGGGAAGATCGTTTGGAAAGAAAGTATAAAAGATAAAAAGTTCGAGTTGTTAAAACCGCAGAAAGGAAAGCTCGTTGAAGATAAAGACAGAGGAATGAGAGCTGATGGCAAACCTTGGATGGTAATGAAGTATAAGCCTATCCAGTGTTTAAAAGAAGTGCCGATGAAACAAATGCCCAAGGATGTCCTAAAGGATCTGAAATGGTGGTATGTTGACAGTCAAACAGCTGAAGCGGTTATGGAGGATGAGGATGAACAAGAGGTGCTGAGAGTGTATGATCCTATGCACTTGGTGAATTTGTCTCAAGCTGACTTGCAGATGCTGAACGAGAAAAGGATACTCTATATTCCTGCATGGAAAGAAGAAGCCAAGAAATACCAGAGAGTTGTATCTGTCTGTGTAAGACAGGGAGTTCATGCTTGAAGACAGGTGACTCGAGATTTTTGGATTACAAGACACGTGATTGAAGATAGAGATATGAAGCTACTGCCAAGGGGGGAGTCTGTTGGTACATGATGTCAGTAGTTCAGTATCTAGTGTCTGTAATCGTGTTAGTTTGTTTTGTTTTTTGTGTTTTAGTTAAGTTGTCTCACAAGTTCTCCTGATATAAGCGAACTTGTGGACAAGCGAAGTTATTGACAACTTCGCCTAGTCTGTTAGGCAAAGTTGTCGTAACATATATATACATATGTTACGGCTTGTGTTTGATAAGTTTTCCAGAACGTGTAATTGTGATTTGTATATCACGTGTTAAAGGAGTTGCAATACAACGTGTCTTTTGAGTATTGTAACGTGTATTTGTGCTTGGTTTTAACGTATATCGCATCGAACACTCGTATCGTCTTACGTAGGGATTCCGCACCTTCGTAGTATGAGATACTTCCGTGTAGATCCGGCTGGAACCTACACATGCTCCATGTGATCAATATCAGCATCTTTCAACGCACCAACCCAAAACTTGCATATGATAATAGACGCTACCATACTCGTGTACTCTTTAGAAACCGTCTCAAAAAGAGCTACGAGATAGACTTAAAACATGGACTGGTCCAAAAAGGTCTATATGAAGTAATTGAAAAACTAATGAAATGGTATTGATCAACTTCGGCTTTTGAGTTTTTCGATGATGTTTACCCAAAGCACAAGCCACACATTTTTCAATAGTTACAAAATCCTTAATGGGTAGACCACGTACCAAACCACTTTTAGCAAGACGATTAAGGTTTTTAGAGTTTGCATGACCAAGACGACGATGCCATAGCATGGCGTTATGTTCTGACACTTTTGAAAACAAACATGTTATTTCATGAGGAACATTTTTGTTCATGTCGATCACATAAGCATTATCTTTTCATTGTGATCGAACAAGAATCCACTCTTATGGTATGATGATACCAGGTTTCAAAATCAAGCATTCCTTTTAAGTAAAGTGTGTTGAAAAATCTTTATCACAAATTTGTTATACACTTAACAGACTGTGCTTTAACTCTGGAACAAAAATTAACATTTTCAAATTTTAGAACACTGTTACTTACAGTACCCTTCTAAGTGATCTTTCCTTTCTCTCCTCCTGCAAAAGACACATACCCACCATTAAATGTTTGAATGTTGTGTAGTTGGTAATGTCCCCTGTCATGTGCCTGGAACAACCACTATCAACATACCAAGGTCTGATGATGTTCCTCCATAGTTGTTCCTGCACAAAGCCGCAGGATTTGTTAGATTTTGGTACCCAGTCCATAGTTACACTGGATGACCCCTGACTCATCTACGGTTGTCACGGATTGCCATGGACATGTCCTATTGATCGTCCAAACATAGATTTTGTAAATCCTTTTACCAGAGATTTAGGCAACCATTTATGTCTGTATGATTTGGCATTATAAGTACGAATGGTAGTCGTAACCTCCGGTGTTTTGGGTTTGGAAGAAGATGAATATGACTTTTCCTCTTGTTTGGTTTGGACTTAGTGTTTATATCTGAATTTGAAACACCTTTTCTAACCCTTTCGCGAAACATGTTAGGTTTGGTTTGATGAGAACTAAACCTGCCAGATTTGTTTCGATTCCAATCATCATCAGAGGTACTAGCCTGATTATGCCTGAATCTTTGCCTGTACGAGTTATGAGGCATATGGGGCATATTCCTCTGATAAAGTCCATAATAAGGAGCGTATGGACGATGTGGACAATTTCTGGCAATATGACTAGGAGTGCCACAATTAAAACAAGTTTGATGTTTTATGAAAAAACCATTTTGGGCAACTCCTCGTCTGGACTGGTTGTGGAACAGTTTGCTTAAAAACGCGAGGACCATTTTTAACATCCTTGAGCTTATCACCTTTTTTGTCATTGGAGCATCCCTCTTTGACAAATTTAGGTGCTACGTAATTTTTGAATTTTTAATATTATTAGAATTCAAAGTTTCAACAGAATCAACCACACAAAAATCCTTGCTCTTTAAAACAGAGCCCACACAAACAGTCGGAATAAAAGAATTCAAAACAGGAAGTTTTAAAGAAACATCAGAAACAATGTCATTATTAAATTCAAATCAAGGGTCGTCATCCTCATCAGTCCATTCCTTCACAATTACTTTTTCTACACATGAAGTAGACACATTAGAATCGTTCATATCTGAAGTCGACGGACTAGCATTCACAGAACCGGTTCCATCACCTTGGTCTTGTTTACCGTATTTCATGTCCTTTACCTTTTCTTCCTGTTCTTTGGTAACAGGGGTATGGACATAATTTTGGTTGTAGGGTGGGGGAACTTGACTGTATCCTATTCCCTCACCTTCATTTTCTTTCCACCACAATTGATTTTCAATCATTGAATTGACCACTTTACTGGAACCATCAAATTTCTTAAAGTCTAGTTCAGCTCTTTCAAATTAACTAGTTAGATTCAAAATTTCTAACTTGGAGACTTCTAGTTTAGCAGTCAATTCAGTGATTTCTTGTTTGGCATCAAGGTGATGACAAGAATTTATACTAAACTCGGACTTGAGCTTAGAGATATCCTTTTGTTGAGCTTCTATTTTATCTTGGAAAGCTTTTTCATTTTTCTTAAGTTTAAAATTCTCAGATTTTATTCTTTCCATATCTCTAATTAAATTGTCATTATGAAGCTTATACAATTCTATTTTATCAACACAATCTAAAGAGCATGGTTGAAAACTTACCTCAAATGAATTGGGAGAAGTGAACGCCATATATGCAAATTGAAGTTCCTTGATCTTCTCCTCGGTAACACTTTATTCTCCAGTGTCTTCAACGTGGGCAAAGTTTGCAGTCTGGTTTCCAATGTTGAGTGCAGCCATCTGACCCTCCCAAGAGAACTGTTGAGCAACAATTCCTCTTTCACCGTTACCTGAACTACCTCCAGCTTCACCTATAGTGTTACCAACTAGAACCAGTGCCCTTTCCGTGTTTCCATCCTTTGCTAGATTAGTACATTCACGAGCAAAGTGACCCGGCTCGTGACAGTTGTAGCATCTAAGAGTGTCTTTGTTAAAAACCCACCTTCTGATTGTTAGGCATGTTCCAATTGTTTCTACTCGTCCTCTTAGTGAACTTATTTGCCCGAAACACTGCCATGGTGATTTGCCAAGAGATATCCATTTCCTCAACATCATCAGGGTGGATCTGATCAAGTTCAGAAGCAACCACAGGTTGAACCAAGTCTCCAGCTAAGAATGCATTATAGCAGTTCTTGAATCCTGCCATTAGAGTTATATTCTCCCGAGTCTCTTTTGGAATGGAAGGAATCTGATTGAAGTTCTGACTTGGAGTGGCCCCTGAGTGTGCGGTTTTTCCAGTATCATTTGAAGATTGACCAGAATTAGTGAAGAATACTGGAGCTGGCTGAGGTGGGATTGAAGATGTCTGGCCTTGAGTAGATGTGAACATTTGGAAGTTTCCCTAAGGTGGTTGTTGAGTAGCCTTGAACATTGAGAAACTGTCTTGAGAGATGAGAGCACTGTTGAAAGCAACATTGTACCCAGCCGCACTATAGGAGTTGGCATGATTTATTGCACACTGCTTATCATCCATGTCACATGCCTTGATGGTAGCTATCATCTCAGTGATAGACATTTTGTTGAGATCTTCAGTCTTCTTGATATCAGCAACATTCATATTCCAACTCTTTGGCAATGAGTTCACCAGTTTGTTGTTTATTTCAGCAGTTTGCAAATAAATACTTACTGATCTCATTTCAGTCACCAGTGATATGAACCTTTGAAGTTGGGTTTCCAACGTTTCTCCCATAACATTATTAAACATGTTGAACTTTTGTCACAACAAGTCTTTGCGACTTCTTTTCATGTCATCATTTCCCTCATACACCTCGATCAGTGCCTCCCATAACTCTTTAGCAGACTGAAGTTCTCTAAATTGAAGAGCAATCTCGGGTGACAGTGCCATGGTTAGAGTAGAAAGAGCCTTTTCATCTTCCTCAACTTTAGCAAAATCATCATCGTCATACTGTGCAACAGGCTTCACAATAACTTCAGTTGAGTTTTCCTTTTGATAAGTGATTCTTTGAGGCCCCCTAACAATACTTCTCCACACTTTGGAGTCCTTCATCTTAACGTATTTTCTCAAAGCGAAACTTCCATTCACTAAACCCCTCATGAGATAGGAGACGGGGTATACGAGTGGTGTTCCCCATGATAGAGTCAAGTTCTTGATGGAGTGAAGAGTTTGTTGAACCATTACCATTAGTTAATTGATCCATATTAATAGTTATTTAAAGTCCAAATGTCTTATGATCCTGGTAACAAGCCCAAATTGAAATTAGACAGGCCCAAACAGTTTACTGGGCCGAAAACAAACGTCACACTTGTTGACCGAGAACTGAGCAAGTTTGACCGAGAACTGATCTTAACCGAGAACCTTGAGTTTGACCAAGTTTGACGGAGAACTCAGAGTTTGACCAGGTTTGACCAAGAACTCAAAACTTGACCGACAACTATGATTTTGACTAAACTTTGACCGAGAACTAAGTGTAGCCAAAAACAAACACCGAAAACTCAAATCAGCCAAGAACTGCCTTAGCCGAAAACTAGATGTTGCCGAGAATTGACTGTAGCCGAGAACCCTGTTTTCACCAGCAGTCAATCTAAATGTAACAAACTTCCGAGAACGATGGGATTTGATTTCCTTTCCAAACCAAAACCAATCTTTACCCAAAATTGACTCTTTATTCTTCTCCGAACGGTAACTCGCCGAAAATCAACAACACCACCAAACCTTGATATCTTGAATCCGTTGATATCACAATAACAAGCCTGAATAGGTCAAAGGCTCTGATACCAATTGTAAGTCCCGAATCTGGATCACTACAATTATGATATCAACCTAACAAGTATTAGTGCGGAATCCTAATACTTGGTGACTCAAGAACACGAACAAACACAATCATGTAACACAAGTAATGCTTCAAAACACACGTATTATTATTATAAGTTGAGTGCTTAAGCACAAATATAACCTCGTCTAGTAAACACGTAGACAGCCAAAACTAACAAGTGAATGAACAACCAAAACCCTTTACAATACACGCTGTATATAGGGAACCAACTACACAGCCCAATACCAACCAAAAGCCCACCGAGATGATCTCGGTTTAAATACATAGCCCAAGCCCAATAATACATTCTTAACCCAAACACAATTAGACTAAGTACAAACCACTCTAATCTAGGCCCAACACTTGAAAACTTTGAATGAAATTCAAAAGCTCGGTTAAACATTTTTATTTTGTGGTGCAGCTCTTGTTTATTTTCTTTCTTTATGTTTTTAGTTTGTGGGGGAGAAAAGTTGAGAAAAATACAAAAATATTGTGAACTCTGTTAAAAATATAAAATTTAAAAACATTCAAATATGTGAAAAACCAAAAACATTGATAAATGCTCCTCAAAAAAAGTTGTTGAAGCTTAAAGAAAAAATGATAGTACATTGATCATTTATGTCCCAAATCCAGTAAGAAATAAGCGAAAAAGATGTGTGCTTAATTGTATTAGTTCATTGGTAGGCCTTAAACAAACAAGTAATGAAGAGTATGTAATATAAACCTAAAATTACCATATTGAAAGGGTGTTAGTCTCTTGAAAAGTCTTGGTAATGAAGGCAGAAATGTAATAGTCTGGCATACTCAAGCCTTAAATCGGTTAGATCACCAAGAAATAAAGGTTTATAAAGATGAGGATTGGTTATCATATGACGCTTGGGTAGGCCTAACTTGTAAGTATGCTAGACTGCATATGATATTAAAAGAAATTTTTATGCTCATAGTTAATGGTTAACACTTCAATGGCGTATGGTTTTATGTCTTTAAATCATGTACTGATAGGATGCTTCAGGGTTCCGGGATCCATTGGGACTTTATGCGACTTATCATTTGGTTATTCACTTTGGTGAATATTAAAAATGCTCAAAAAGCGAACCCTCAGTTTATCTGCCTATATAAGTCACTAAACTTGATCACAAAAGTACTTCATTGTACAAAATTCACTAATGACTCATACATTGTTGTTAGAGCATTTTTGTCTACTACTAGGTATAGTGGGCTAAATGTGTCATTTGTATTTTGTAATGGGATAAACGGTTAATAGATGCTAGGTCTATGGAGCTAAATGGGTCCTTTGTAATTTGTAAGGGGCTAAACTGTCAATAGATGAAAGTATGTAAAGTGAAATGTATAAGTCCATGAGCATATAAGCTTATACGTCTGTATAAGCTTATACGGAGCCTGACCTTACACGTTGGCACTGTTCATCTATATATAGAGCTTTCATGTTTAGATTTCAGAACAGTTGTGACAGTTATTCAGTTTTGTACTCTCATTGTTATATCAATATAAGTGAAGCTTAAGAGTGATTGTGTTGTGACCGCTTTATGATATAACTCCGCTATATCGTATTGTATAGAAAATATAAATGAATCGGTCCTAATCATTACGACTTAACGTACATGATGTTTAGCATGATCAGGATCATGTTCCTACAAGTGGTATCAGACATTAAGGCTCGTATTTACTACTGATTACAACACATTCAAGGTCAAATTGATGAATCTTTGAAGTTTTCAAAGTCAACGAGTAAACCGAACACAAATTCATCAGTTATTCACTGATTAATGGAAGATTTTGCAATTTGATTGGTCATTGTGATCGTGATTACATACTTGATGTTTCTGTAAGAGTGAATTGCATTATCTTTGGTTAAAATTCAAGTTTCAGATTCAAACTTGGTCAGCAGTTTCGTCTGGCGTATATGTTTTCTGTTTGGCGTATAGGCAGTTACACGTACGTATAAATTTGAACGCATAATATGTTACAACACATAAGTTGTTACGACGTATAAGAGTTTATCCGTTTGTGATTACACGCTGGTTTCTAGTTATACGCTGGTGTTACAAGTTTTGAAGGTTATACGTTGGTTCTAGGTTATACACTGGTTCAGGGTTATACGGGTAAAGTTACACATTTGATATTGTTCTTTTTAAAAGTGGAATATTTAAACGCGTTTGTTACACATGCTTCACCGATTATTCAGAACATAAACTTGGAAAATGTAATGGGGACATCAAACAAACCCCCGAAGTTGCTTAGGATGGAAGATTATCCTAATTGGGCCGATAAGTTTGAAACATATGTGCAAGCCATGAGCTATGAAACTTAGGAAGCCGTTGAAACGGAATACATCATTCCAAGAAATGAAAATGGCACATGTCATAGATTATCTCAAATACCTGAGGCTGACAAGCCTAGGTTCATGCGTGAGAAAAACATGATGAACTTATTTCATCAATCAATCAAATCTGAGATCTTTCAATTACTACAACACAATGGATCTTGTCATTCAATATGGGAGGCTCTAATGAATAAAGATCGTGGTAAGATGACATGGGAAAGTCAAAGATGAGTTTTCTTAAGAAGGAGTTTGACATTTTTACCACGGTCAAAGGTGAAACGATGCCTCAAATGGTTGAAAGAGATTGTCACCTTGTGAACGAGATGAAGAGATTGGGGATTAACAAAAAAGATTATAAATATATTGATAAGTTGGCTGATGCTTTTCCTGGTGATTGGAATACTTATATAATGATTCAACAATCAAATCCAATGAGTTATGCAAGATTTACTTTAGCCCGTTTCATTAAGAAATTAGAAGCACATGAACTTGAGTTAAGAAAGAAACAGAAAATGAAGAATTCATTAGTAGTTCAAGACAATGGTTGTACTTTAACTCTTCACAATCCGTGATTGCCCCAAGCTAGAAGATCCAAACTGTTTACGTTACTAATAGTAGTTTTGGTGGGAATTCTCAATCAAGTCAACCTTCAAACATACCTCACTTTACAAGCTCTTATGTTGGTACTAATTCGATAACATGTGATGTTCTTGATCAATCTCCAAACACCACAAGTCATCCATATGATGTTGTTCAATGCTGCATTGCTGTGAATATAAAAAACAACAATGGACTGACTGTGGAGAATGTTCAATAACACATGGCTTTCTTAGGATCTATTTTGGAGTTATACGAGTGTTTGATTGCTGGTCTTATTGGGAATTATAATATGACAAAAGAAGATTATGACAAAATTGACCCTGAGGAGATGGAAATGCTTGACATTCGTTGGTGTATGGCGAGTGTGGTGAGGAGAGCTCAAAGGTTTAGGAAAATCACTGGGAAGAAGTGTCTGGATGGAACCACTACTAAACTCGGTTTTGATAAGTCAAAGGTCAAATGCTTTCGATGCAAAGAAAAAGGACATTTCAAGAGAGAGTGTATTAATCCTGAAGTTGGAGATTCAAGTCCTAATCCGTTTGGCCGAGAGTACAACCGACAAAAAATTTATCGTTAAAGTCCACATACACAAGCTGAAAAGAAAAATGAAGCTTCATTTTCAAAGGGTTGTCATGCTCAGCTTGATGAGGGGTTTAACTGGAATTTTGTGGTTCATAAAGCTAATGTGGCAAAAATAGTGGGTGAATGTTCAAAAGTTAAAAAACAAGAGGACAAGAATGATGTAGAAAATGTTGATGTCACCGAAGGATTGAATGATGCTGAAGAGATTTCTACTAAGGATTCTCCTAAAAGTTTTGAATCGATTCATAATGAATTTTTTAAGTCATTTTTGCCACCTGATGTGTTTGAAATTTTTGCCGGTTGGTTCAATGGCGAAGAAGTTCCACATGGAAAGATTGACTTTGGAAGTGAGTATGAGCTATAGGAGGTAACTAGTGAGACTGATGGAATTCAAGATACTTCAAAGTGTGAAACTAGTGAAGATTCGGATCAAGAAGTAATTCATGATGCACCTATTCTTCAAGCGAACATGGATGGTCAGTTAAAATTTTCTCCTTGTGAAATTCAACGCATTTGTGAATCACATGAAGAAAAGGAATTTGCTATTAATTCGTTGATAACAGATTTTAATTTGCTTAAAAATGATTATAACAAAATGTTTCTTGATTTTCAAAATGTGCGAAAAATTTGTGGAACAAAATTTTGAAAGATGAAAAATGATTACTATGCTCAATCACGCGGTTGAAGATAAGCAAATTGCCATTAATAGGCATGTGGATAAAAAACAGAATTAAAAAGAAAATTGGAAAATTGGAATTGATTAAAATTGAAGTTGAACGTGTTGAAACAAAACTGACAAGTTATTCAACTTCTAAATATGTTTTGGATCACATAGTTCTAAAAGAGATTCCAAAATATCATGTTGTTCCGCCTCCAATTTGGAGTTCTTATGTTCCAAAAGAACCCGAAGGATTTTTCAAGGCGTTGAATGTGGTGTCTGATTCACCACAACATGATAATTCAAGTGATGAACATGTTGTTCAAGTTGTTCATAGTTCTGAGTGTGATAGTGAGGTTGGTAAAAAGGCTGCTGAATTTGTACTGGATAAATCTGAATATTTATCTAAAGAAAGTATTAAAAGTGGTAATCAATCTGAGAAAACAAAACCCAAATCAAATGGTAAAACTGGTAGAAATGATAATCAAAACTCAAGATTTGCTAAAAACCAGTTTTTATTATAAACAAATGGGTATTGGTTTCAAAGAGGATAACCAAAAGCCTAAAAAACCACAAAATGGTTTTCAAAATATTGTGTTTGTGAAAGGTGAGACCTCTGACACACAAAAAAAGGCTATCTTTACAAGACAATCAAATAATGAGTTTTACAAACTCAAAGCTGAAAGAGAGAGTCAAAAGAATCATGTTCATTCTGTTAACATATTTGTTGATAGGAGGAAGTGTTTCTGTTGTAATGAAGAAGGACATTTGTTCTATTCATGTCCTAAAAGATTTTGTCAAGAAGGAAAACATGTGGTGAATAAAAAACCATATGTTAAAGCTCATGTGGTGAAACCTACACCTCCACCAGTCAAGATTTTAAAGAGAGGTGCAGACAAGGAAATTGTCAAAAAGATTTTCAAAGTGGGTGAATCTTCTAATGCCAAGAAAAATGATAGTTTTTATAAAAAGAAAGGTTCTGTTGGTCAGAACTAGGTGGCAAAGGTTAAAAGTAATGAAAATGTTAACCCACCTAATGAACAAGTTGTTAATCCACCTAATAACCAAGCTGCTGAGTCATTAACTGATCAATTTGATAAACAATCTGTTGAGTCATTAAATGAAGTTGTTAATCAAGTTGATGAACAAGTTGTTGTTTCATCGAGTTCATGTTCGAATGATGATTCATTGTCTGATTATGAATATGATGATTTGGAGGAAGTTTTTAATGAAAAAATGAAACAACCCAAGACCAAGAAGGCTTGGGTTTCCTTGTTTCACTAACTGCTTATTTTTGTAGTGGCTTTCAAGATCCAATGATTCGTGTTGGATAATGGATAGTGGAGCCTCTCGACACATGACTGGAACTCTCCATCTGCTAAAGAATGTTCAATCTATTCGAGGAGGGTATGTGGGATTTGCAGGAAATCAAGGTGGGCAAATTGTTGGAGAAGGGACGTTATCGAATGGGAAAGTAATGTTTGAAAATGTGAACTACATCATTAAGCTTGAGAATAACTTACTAAGCATATCTAAAATTTGTGACAAAGGCTTCTCAACGCATTTTACAAATCAAGACTGTTTGATTCTCAAGCCTGGGTATAAGATTCCAGAAGATTGGATCTTGATAAAAGCACCAAGAGAAAATGATCTTTAAGTGCTTAATATGAATGTTGCTTCATCGACACAAGGCACTTTTCAATGTTTTGTAACCAAAGCATCGGAAAAAGAATCTGTGCTATGGCATCATCGCATGGGTCATATCAATGTTCGGAAAATGAACTTTCTTGTTCACAATCAATTGGTTGAAAGATTGAATCTTAAAGGTTTTCATTTGAGTTCGGAGTGTTTGAGTTGCAAGAAGGGAAATCAAAAGAAAACGTCGCACCCGTCAAAATTTTTCAATACAATCAACTTACCATTTGAAAGGGTTCATATGGACTTATTTGGGCCTGTGAATGTTAAAAGTATCACCGGGGAATTGTACTAATTGGTGGTCCCTGATGATTATTCACTTTTCTCATGGTTAATGTTTCTTGAATCAAAAGATGAAACGTTTGACAACTTGATGATTCTGTTCAAAAAGCTTGAAATGTTATTCAACTTGCCAATCCGAAGGATTAGAAGCGACAATGGTACCGAGTTCAGAAACAACCGTATGTTTCAATACTGTAATGACCGGGGTATTCTTCATGAGTTTATCGATCCTTATACACCACAACAAAATGGTGTTGCTGAACGAAAAAATCATACTCTGATTGAAACTGCTAGGGCGATGTTGGCGGATTCGAAACTACCTATGAGTTTCTAGTATGAAGTTGTTTCCTCAACTTGTTACACTTTTAACTGTGTCCTAACAGTAAAGAAGTATGGAAAAACCTGTTTTGGGCTACTTAATAGACGTAAACCTACTTTGAAGTGGCTTGAGCCTTTCTGATCCCTATGTACAGATCTGGATCCCAATGGTAAATTCAGTGCAAAGTCTATGGAAGGTTTCTTCGTGGGTTATGATAGTCCTTAAGAAGAGTATTTTTACCTAGCATAAACCGTATTGTGCAAGTACAACATGTGGATAGTTCCTGTTGCTACTGATTATGTGCTTTCTAATGAAAATATTACGAATCTTTCAAATGATGTGATAGTTCCTGGTGAAGTTATGCCTCGAACTTTATCATATCACCCGGAAGATAATATCATTGGAGATCTTAATTCTGGTGTTCGTACTCGAAGACAACTTGATCAAAGTCTAAGTTGTAACTATTCTCAAGTTGCTCCTCTTCAAAATCGGTTCTCATTCAAATGTTTCATTTTATAAATTGAATCGAAGACATACAGGCAAGCTTTGACTGAGAGAGTTGGGTAAATGCAATGCAAGAGCAACTGTTGCAATTTGAAAATCTTGGAGTTTGGAAGCTAGTGAATTTACCATATGGTAAACGATGCATTAATACGAAGTGGGTCTTCAAATGCAAGAGAGATGAAAATAGTATAACTGTTAGAAACAAAGCTCGATTAGTGGTTCTAAGCTATAATCAAAGAGAAGGAATTGATTTTAATGAGGTACATGCTCCCGTTGCTATACTTGAAGCGATTAGAATTTTCTTAGCCTTTGCATTTTTTAGGGATTCAAGGTCTACTATTTGGATGTTAAGTCTGCTTTCCTGAACGGTAAAATGGGTGAAGAAGTCTTTGTAGGACAACCACCGGGGGTTTTTGATCCGATTCACAAAGACAAAGTGTACCTGCTCGATAAAGCTCTTTATGGTCTACACCAAGCCCCGAGAGCTTGGTATGACACGTTGTCTCAACATCTTTAGACAATAACTTTGTTCGTGGCACCGTTGATTGTACACTCTTCACTAAGGAAGTGGATGGTCATTTACTGAGAGTCCAGGTCTATGTGGACGATATCATTTATTTTTCCAAGGATTTCAAGTCGAACAAGAGTCTGATGGGATCTTTATTCACCAGACAAAATATGTCAATGATATCCTTGAAAATTTCAACATGGCTGACTCATCGCCGAGTAGCACTCCTATTCCGGTTAATCATGGAATTGGTCCTGATCCCACCAGGGAGAAGGTCGATGAAACACTCTACCATTATATGATTGGTTCCCACATGTATCTTACTGCATCTAGGCCAGACATCATGTATCCGACTTGTCTTTGTGCCCGATATCAATCCAGTCCAAGGGTCTCTCACCTAACGTTGGTGAAGCAGATACTTCGGTATCTTAAGGGGAATCCAGGGGTCTGTATTTGTTATCCTCGAGACGATGTATTTGAGCTGAGAGCATTTTCTGATTCTGACTATTGGGAGTTGCAAGCTGAATGCCAAATCTACCATCGCCGGCTGTCAATTCTTTGGTAGTAGGCTGGTGACATGGCAGTGTAAGAAGCAAACGACTGTGTCGCTATCCACCTGTGAAGCTGAATATGTAGCTGCTTCTAGCTGTTGTTCCCATCTTTTGTGGATACAACAATAAATGCGCGACTACGATTTTAATTTTCTTACTACTCCTATTTTTGTAGATAATACTGCTGCCATATCCATAACTAACAACCCTATAAGTAACTCGAAAGCAAAACATATTGACACACGGTATCACTTCATCCGTGACTGTTACGAGAAGAAGTTGATTACCGTAGATAAACTTCACAACGATAAACAAAAAGCTGATCTTTTTACTAAAGTTTTCAATAACAACATATTTTTGTATTTGTTGGGGCTTAATGGTATAAAGTCTATGGGCGGTGGGAAAGTTAGTGATACCGAGTTTATGGATTCCGACATTTGAGTAACCGTTCACCAAGTCAAATTTTTATTTGTAAATATTTTCTTTAAATAGTTTTTTATTTTAGGGGGAGAAATGGTTTGTCAAAAATACAAAAAGATTGTGATTTCAGTTTGTATAGAGAAAAACCAAAAACATTCAAATATAACATCTCCCTGAAAATTATGCCAGTTTCTCAAATTCAAATGACATATACTTGTATATGTTTGAACCTGAAATATACTTGTAAATATTCAGGAGAACCATTTACCTGAGAATGGAAAGTAACTGGCTGTTTGGTAAAAATTCAAAAACATTTGAAAAACTCTTAAAAGTCAAAAACAGTGAAAAATACAAAAACAATAGAAAATTGCTCCTCAAAATGAGTTTTGAAACATAAAAGGAAGATGATAGTACATTGATTGTCTTGTTCCAAATCCGGTAAATTGAAGAATAAAAGTCTAATGCTTAATGTTCGGTGTATGGGTAGGCTTTTGAACAAACAAGTAAGGGAATAAGTGATATAAACATAACTTGTCATGTTGAAAGATGGGTTGTATTCTAGCAAAAGTCTTGGTAATGAATGCAGAAATGTAATAGCCTATCATACTCAAGCCTTATGTTTCACTAGATCGCAAAAATAAAAAGTTAATAAAGTGTTTTAAGCATCTGGTACATGGTCTACACTTCAATGGTGTATGGTTTTATAACCTTCAATCCTATATTGATGAAATGCATTAGGTTTCTGGAGCCATGAGGTCTTTATGCGGTTTTCATCTGGCTATTCGAAAGAATATTTCAAATCCTGCTCAAGCGAGCGAACCATTGATAAGTCATTAAACTTGATCTCTATGTACAAATGTACAAACTTACATACTGATTTTATCAAAAATGTTAGCCATACATTGTTCCTCCCTTGCGCGCTCCTTAATACCATTAAGAAACAGACCCAGGGGAATACAATGTATGTAAGCCGACAAGTGAAATCGTGCATACTCATCCTTGGCAAAGGAAGCTTGGTGTGTTGCTTGATAGCCGGGGTATGCCTTGTTGGGGAAAGCCATTGCTATGATTGCAAAAATTTAAAATTTTAAAAAGTTTTGATCTGCTGGTTCTAAGGTTTAAGTCAAGTTGGGTTGATATGGTAAAAATCAAATTAAGTCTGAATCAATATTAGAAACTGATCATGTTCTGATATTATGTGCCTAATTGAACCTTAATCATTTCACTTATGTCTCTGAATCTTTTGTTACAAAATTTTAAGTGGACAACAATATCCATAACCGACTTAACATCAGACATAATAAAACTGAAAAAACCGTGATGGAAGAACGGATTGATGAATATGATTCATTGCTCAACTCACAAAAAGTATGTGTTTCATGTTGTTATTTGTTCTTAGTTTGATATATTTTGTTTTGTTTACATCTTTTCTTTCTTAAAACCAAAAAGATTTTACATTTCTTAGTTATTTTCGACTTTGGTGAAAGGAGTTTCGGATCTGGATATCCAAGAATCGGAATTGAGAGATTGTTTTATGATAACTTTTTCAAAAATGGGAATTAAATGATTTAAAGAATTGATCGAGGTCATTAACTTGGACTTGGTTAAATTCTAAATATGTGAATTTCTTTTCAATTGGTTTCAAAACCTAGGGCTTGTGTTTACTTCTGGAAAACACATCAATTCGTTTCGGTTTGAAGATTTCATAGTCAAAGTCATACCCGATCTGTTTTTAAAGAAATCAAAACGCAAAATTGGTTCAAAGTTTTCAAAGATTCTTCAAGGTCATTTGTTTGAACTTGATCTGAATCGTATGTGTGAAAGTTGTTTGAATTAAATGGTTTAAAATTAAAAAGTCAAAATTGAGGAACTTATACGGGCGTATAAGTCACTATCTTTTACGGGCGTATAAGTGTTGATAAAAAAGGAAATTATACGGGTAAGTCTAATTATTCTTAAGCGCATAACATTCTTGAGACTTACACACTGGTTCATTGTCCAAATCATTTGTTCGTATACTTGTGTGCTTTTGTTTGTTCATTGTACTTGTGGTTGATTCGCACACTACAAGTCTACAAGTATCATTCAAGGTATAATATCATGCTGATATGAAAGATCTGAGAAGGGTTTTTAGCGATGAACAGTGGTTTCACTAATTTGGTTTTAATTGGACTTAATCTGATCTTAATCCATAGGGGTTTGGTTCATTTGTGTAACGATGGTATTCTGAATCTGTTAGACCAAACATCCTTGTCCATTACAGTCTAATTTTGTTCAATTGTTGTTTGACCTAGTTTTTGGCTGTCAAACGTATAAGTTTGTTGAACTTGTACGGCGTATAAGTTTTGGTAACTTATACGCCGTATAAGATCAAATTGCTTATCTGTTTGATGATCTTACACGTTTATGGAACTTATACGTGGACATGAACTTATATGTGTGATGCTGAATGGAATATTATATTAATAGAAAGTTCTAGTGAGATACGTTTTACACATATTTCAACGCTGACCGACAAACTGGTTGTTCACTATTAAAAGTCCTGCTTTTATATCTGTTTGTTCTTAATAAACACCTGCATAGAAACTTGTTCATATCTACATGTTTATTAGTTCAACTTTTCTCTCTAGGTTGTAACTATCAAGGTAAGTCTGCTGGTTTTTACTTTGCATGTGTCTGATATTTTAGTATTGAATGTTTGTTAGTTGGACTGATTAGATAAACAATTTGAAACATCAGTTTGTATTAATTGTGTTGGATTTGTTGTTGCAGATGAAGATTGCTGATGCAGAGGAAGATAACATGGAAGATGATAAAGTGTTGTTTTGGTCATGGATTTACAAGGAAAGGACGAAAGGAAGATCATAAGATTTTAGTTCAAGTCTAATATCCGCGAGTTGGTGGATTATTTCCCATAATATCATATGTCCGAATCTCAGATAGATGATCTAAATCTATGATGGTGTTTCCGTAAAAATTTTATTCACCATCGTTATTATAGATTCAACCGAGGTCAACATACTGGATCTTTGGGTTCCTGGGGTGTTGCCAAAACATCCATGGGTAATTTGATATATTCAAATTTTCAAGTTAAATTTGACCGAGGTTTATTAATTATATATATAAAGAATATCGAAATAGAGTTTTTGGAATTGATTGAAGACCTAGCAATATCCAAGAGAAGTTTGTTAGAACATTTTTGTCTAATGCTAGGTCAAGTGGGCTAAATGTGTCATTTGTATTTTGTAAGGGGCTAAACTATTAATAGATGAAAGTATGTAAAGTGAAACGTATAAGTCCAGGAGCGTATAAGCTTATACGCCCATATAATCTTATACAGAGCCTGACCTTACACGTTGGCAGTGTTCATCTATATATAGAGCTTTCATGTTTAGATTCCAGGACAGTTGTGACAGTTATTCAGTTTTGTACTCTCATTGTTTTATCAATATAAGTGAAGCATAAGAGTGATTGTGTTGTGACTATTTTATGATATAATTCCGCTATATCATATCGTATATTAAATATAAACGAATCGGTCCTAATCATTACGATTTAACGTACAAGATGTTTAACATGATCAGGATCATGTTCCTACAATTGTCCCCTTGTTCGTGTCTTATTATCATTAAGAAACGAACCACAATGGACACAATGTTTGCAAGCCTTACAGAAGAAATCATGCATACTCATCCATGGGAAAGGACCTCAGGGTATTTCTTGATAATTGGGGTATGTTTTGTAATGGAGATTATTTGCTAGTTAGCTATGGTAAAAATTGTTTAATCAAGGCATATCTTATTGCTTTCTGGTATACATGCATGCGTATGTTTAGGCGGATAACAATATCCTTGATCCTCTTAGCTAATTCCTCATAAAAAATTTTTAGGTAATGCAAATATTTTGATCTACTAATTCTAAGTTTTAAGTCAAGTTGGGGTGACATGGTAAAAATCAAAATAAGCCCGAATCGAGATTAGAGGCTAATACTTCCCGATATTCTGTACCCTAATTGAAATTTAAAATGTATCACAGAATTTTCTGAAAACTTTTTTGTAAGATTTAGGTGGACAACAGTAACAATGACTAACTTAACACAAGTCACAATAAGCAGAAATATAAAACTGTGTTGGATGGACTTCTTGGTCAATATGATTTCCTGCTCAAACTCACAAATATATGTACTGCTTATTGTAGTTTGATTTAAATTTTATTTTTGGCTGAATATTTGAAAAGGTTACAAAAATATTTTTGATTTGTTTTGATAAAATTGAAAATTCAATAAGATTTTATTTTTTGCTTTATTTTGATAAAATTATCGAGCTATGCGATTTGAAAATTTTGATAAAATCTTGGATTTTACCATTTTGATAAGTTCTTACCCACGAGTTTAAGTTCAAATTTAAAATAAATGGCATTAAGAAGTTGATTTTGATGGTTAATTTAAGAATTTTACAAGAGTTTGAAATGGTTAAACCTATATTCTTTATTTCTAGTGTTCTTTCGTTATAACATGATAACAAATGAGTGGTCATTTGTTAATTAAAAATTTTCATGAAGGAGTTTCATTCGTTACAATTCACATTCGCTTCTGTTATACCTAATGAATGAAGACTCATTCGTTATTCAGTTAATGAATGAGTGGCAAATGCAAGGTTATTCGTTAAATCTTTAACAAATGAATGACTATTCGTTAATTAGTTTAATGAATGAGACATTCGGGTGTAACTGAATATGTGCATTATTCTACGGATTATATAAACGCTAAGACATGAATGGCAACCCATTCATCTTTGCACTGTGCATCTCGATATTCCCTTATTCCAGGCAAAACTCTTGCAAAATTTCTCAGACCCAACAGTGATCAAATTCGTTTGTTTCATCATTGTCGATTGAACTTAATGTATAAAGGATGATCATGATTGTTTAATTTATGTTTTGTTCAACGTTTAAGGGGGTTTGAAGATAAAACCCTTACGGGTCGAAATTGAACAACTTGATCGTTATTATGAACATTATAATCAAGGCAAATACCATAAAAAACCAACATACTTTCTAGATTTTCTCACGAAAGTCCTCAACAATTTTTTACACGTTAAAGTCCCTCCACTTATTAAATTTGAACAAAAAAGTGAATTAAGTTATAAAACTGTATGAAACCTATAGAAACTATGCATTGTCGGGTAATCCACCAACCAAAACCTTGTAGGGTTTATATCACGCTAGTAGGCGTATTCTGTTTTGAATATCATAGCGTAAATGTTACTAAATCAATAAAATAAATAATATAAATGATTTATGATCGGTTATTTGAACCCTTAAAAATACCAATATACTGAAATTATGAAATACTATAACTTTGAACACTCCACTGATATAGTTCTTTGTTGTAGCTTTTGGCTTCTGCTATGGTTATCAACTAAAAAATGAAGAATATGGTGCATGTGCAGATTAAAGAAAATAAGCAAAAACGAAATTAAAACACTTGGAAATTAGGAACAAATAAATTAAACGGGGGTTTATTATCACTTCCTTTCACGTCAACCGGATGACCGACTTTCGTAAGCAAAAAAAAAAATTCAGTTTCATGTAGTTTAATTTTTTTTAGAACTTACGTCACCTTTTTGTTCAAATATGATATGGGGAGGGGGGACTTTAACATGCAAAAAATTGTTGAAGAACTTTTGTAAGAAAAAACAGAAAGTATGTTGGTTTTTTATGGTATTTTCCCTATAATCAAAGTAAGATGTGGTAGATTGATGTCGGTAGTACACCAATGTCAATAAATAAAATTTGGTTGTTAATGATTATGTATCAAAGGTTTTCAAATATAAAATTGGTCAATTTGACTTTCTGGGTTCATTCTAATTTTGACTTTAACCTTAAGTCAAATGAATTCAGTTGTTACTGTCCATTCATTATTAATTGTCATTCATTCATCTTGTAACGAATGAGCCTCATTCGTTCATTATGATTAACGAATGACCTCATTCGTTGGTTTTCTAACGAATGAGGGTCTGTCTGTCTTAACGAATGAGATATCCTTAACGAATGGGTCTTTTATATAAATTTATTAACGAATGTGAACAATTTCCATTCGTTACAGTCTTAATGTATAACAAATAAGAATGGTTTTTAAGTATTTTCCTATATATTAAAAGCGTTAACATGGTTAGTTGTGCAATAATGGTAGATAATCAACAGGTGAATATTTTCGAGGGCCAACCTGATCACCAAGAACAACATATACCATTTATTGATCCCGACCCACAACGACAACAAGAAGTTGAAGAACCGGCTGGACATAGATGAGTGGCTGACAAGAAGCATAATACAGAGATGTTATTATGTTCTTGAGACGCTCAAGAATATATCGAGCTATCTCAAAAAATCTCCCAAATCATTGTAGTATTATCAAACCATTTTGGGAGACGGCTCGATATGTTACGTGAGAGAATCATATTATTGCTGAAATTCAAAGGAAAAATATCGTGATTGATATGGATATTATACGAAGGTTTTGCTGATAATGATGATTGTGTTTATGAGTTTAATAAGGAGTTGATTAAGAGATTGTTTAAAATTATAAAGTATAAAGGAGATTTGAACAAGTCTATGTATAACAAGGCGAACCTTTACGAACTTGCACTACCTATTGCATGTACTGCAGTATGCTTTTGTTGCTCTGGTGCTAAACAAGCCATTTAATTTTTCAGATATGATCTTTTATCATTTAAAGGAGAACTGTACCATGAGGATGAACAAGTTCCTTATGTATCCACGTTTCCTACAAATGATCATAAATAATTTGGAGCCTAATCTTATCAAAGAAGAGGAGAATATTAATTATCGGATTGAGTTGGAGCATATGGATGAAGATACTATACGAAGGATTCAAACATATCGGGGTCAGAGTGAACACACTAGGCCAAATTATAAAAGGTTGATTGGTCATTTGGCAAGTGAGGCGTATCAAGCTCCACCTAATGATCATTGGATCCATGATGATTCTGATTTTGAACGTGAAGGTGGTGAAGGTGATGGTAATGGTGACCTAGTGGTCCTGATGGTGGTACAGAGAAGGCATGTTAATGTAAGTCTAAGGGCAAAGCGACAGCAATTGATAAGCTGAAGTCAAAGAGATCCAAAAGGAGATCTGGTGTATTTATACAGGAGCCACAGTCACAAGTTCTGAGGATTGTTGTTTCAACTCCTGTTACTCTAGTGGTTACTACTCCACATACATTGGTTGCTACTTCTTCTCTAAGTACACCGGTGGTTACATTAATTACAATGACTTCTACAGATCCGCGTTTTATGTCTATTCCATGATTTGTTTTATCTCTGATGCCGACATCTTATCCTTAATAAATTATGGCTACTATAGGTCCATTTATTAGAGCTATGCAGATGTCTAGGCCAGATTACTCATTTATGTCATTTAACAGACCTCAAGCCCATGCAGCTAATTCATCAGAACTTCTATAACTTTCCTGAGCAACATTAGTTATTTCAATTGATGAATTTTGTATAGTTGCAAGAGAATCAAATGGTTGTTGATTGACAGTTTCAAGAAAGTATATGGGTTGATCAGAGAAAGACGATGAGAGGTCTTCAATTTTTACAAAAACAGAATTGGGAACTGAGAGCACTGGTTGCTGCTCAGACGGAGAAAATTAAGAAGCAAGATTAAATGATCCTTCAACTTACCTGCAAAGAAGATATGTGGAAAAAGTTGAAGGATCATGATCATGAGAAAGATCCTAAGGCAGGCGGTTTTGATAAGCAACTAGGTGGTTCATCATCTGGTAATGTACCTGCAGAGGGGGAGTTAAGTGGGAAGGAGTTAATAATTTATCATGATTAGACTAAAGTACAACCCGTTAATACTCAAAAAGTGAAGATGGTTTTTTTTTATGATGAGAACGGGGTGGTAATGAGTATGGTTGATGCGAATTATATAGAACAACGCGATTTTGTTGATCATTCTTTGACAAAATAACAAATCGTCATCCTTCTTAATTTAAACAAAGAAGATGTGGAAGAGTTGGAACAATAGGAGGATGTGGAGATAGAAGATACCGAGGAAGTTAGATTTGATAAAAGTGTTCTCTCTGTGAATACTAATTATGATGATGTGGAGATGGAAGACATGACGACTAAGGAAGACCCATATATGTATACCCAGTTTAATTCTGATGATGGGATTCCATTTTTCATGACAGAACATTATGAAGAAACCGAAGAGAGTCTGAGAAAGGAGAAAGAGAAAGTGACTAAACCCGAGACACGACACGCTTCTGATGATATGTTTAATTATAACGCGAAGAAATGAACAAGATGATCGAGTCGTTGTGGTATTCAGAAAAAGAAGGTTATTTGCATTTAAAGGCCTGCAAGACTACATATCAGATGAGAAAGTTTGTAGCAGTGAAGATTGTTAAAGATAATATCGTCTCGTGGATGTACGAACCGGAACTTAAAGTATGTATCGTGAAATGGGAGAACGGTATGAAGTACTTTTTGATGTTCTCGCCATGCCATGATGGGATGTTCATACATTGGCTAACAGACCATTTATGAACCGCATGGATAATCAATTGGCAGGATGGTTCTATAGTCATCTTTTTCACGAAGTAAGGTATGGTTTTAAGTTCTTCAAGCCACATGTGCCAACCACGAAATATGTTGATGAATTGATCCGCGCACCGGCTGGAGGAAATTGGTGATTAAATACTATTCCTCAAAGTCTTTATAAGAGATTCAATCGATGGTATTATAATGACAAAACGGGAGAAGCTGTAATCGTATTGGGTTCGGGATTAAAGACTGAGTTTATTCGAGTTTTTGATCCGATATGGCTAGTCAACTTATCTGAATCTGATAACGACTTGTTATTTCATAATTGGATAAGATGGACGCGCAATAAAGATAATGAGCTAGCTATGCAATTCCAACAAGTCGTTCGAGTATATCATGCATTTGGAATTTATAGTTGTGCAGATTGGAAGACAACAAGGCTCGAGACGAGGGGGAGTTTGTTGATACATCGTTTAGCGTCTCGGTTGCGTAACATATTTTGGATAATAGATTAATCTATAGGGGGTATTTTGGTAATTTATGTAATGACTCATTTGTTAGTGTTTAAAATAATGAATGAGCCCGCGTGTTTTGTTCTCCTGTTATCATCTTCATCAATTACTAACTTCTTATCTGCCTCGTTAGTTGAAATGATCAACTTCCCACTCTTGACCTTAGTCTACTTGCCATTTTCCCATAAATCTTGTATCCAACAGGTATGTATCTCAGGATCTGCTGATATGGCATAAGAGAGTGCTCCATTTATCATTTAAATGAAAATCTTATGCTTTTTGCCGGTGGCAACTTCCAAGGGAGAAAACATGTTGTATTGTTGAAAGATAAGATCAAAACAGAACATTAGTACTTATAAAATAACAGTAAGAATAAAACTAAGACAAAAAACAAAAAAATTAAAATTATAAATTTTGATTTTTTTTCAAAATTTTTAAGTATGGGAATCGCATTCGCATGACCAACCCAATCGCATTACACTGCCATCGCATTCACATTAAAATATGTTATTGCGATGCCAACGATATAAGATTCTGAGAATCATGCGATTGCGATTCTCTCAGGATGCGATTCCATTATCCATGTGTGTGTGATTAATATGAGAATGCAATTGCGATTCCCATATGAATGCGATTGCGAATCTCAAAACTTAAGTTTTTCTAAATCCAATACCATTTAGATCCATAGTCGCATTCCCTCGTTTAACACATTTGTAGCATCCCTTTATCCATAGAATACTTAAACTATTCTAAATATACATATAAAAGGTCGAAAGAAAACGCTAAAATCCTAAAAACCTATGAAAACTATACAAAAGTCCAATTAAATCAGAACAAAGTTCCTTCATGATGTCGATAACCAGGATTTATGATTGATTTCATCAACGAAAACAACATCTAGAACTCCGTTTGATTCAAGAACGGTTCGTCAAGAACCAAACGGTGAAAAACACAACAATTCATGCATGAATCGATGGATTACCTTGGGTGCAGGATTCGTATTGATGACTATAAGGGTGAATCAAGTATGTAAACGATTTGCAATCTGTAGTTGCAAGGGGTTTTGAGTCGGTTTCTAGAGAGAGAGATGAGAGTGTTTGAGAGGATTTTGAATGTGATGAATGAACGAGAAATTGAGTTCCCCTTTATATAGGGTCAACCTATCTCGCGATAAGGTCAAATCCTCCCGAGTTTTTGAAATATTTTACGTTCTCAACCCTCGAACTTTTAAAATAATTATATTTTTAAACCAAAAAAATATTTAGACACTAAACCCGAACACTCAAAATATATACAGAATATATTTTGTTTGTCAACTCATTTAACAACGTTTGCAAAATGGACCTTGTCATGAAGCAAATAAACTTAATAAGTAAAAGTAAAAATAAAGTAAAGATAAAAATAAAGATAAATTAAAATAAGTTAAAAATATAATTAAAAATAAAATAAAATAAGCTTAAAGTTAAAGTTTAGATTAAAATTAAAATATAAAAAAAATAAAAACAAAACATTTAAAAATTAAATATATATACATATATATACACACACACACACACTTACATACAATAACTAATTATAATTGATTTTATAATTTTTATACAAAGAAAACAACATGGAATCATGTTGACCGTTAATATCCTAGATCACACTTCTATTTCAATATTATTGTGCCGATAATCCAAAGTCGATTGTAGATATATTTTGTTCATTTTAAACTTAACAAGTATTTTGGTGTCGTAGTGATATGTTAAGGCACGGATTAAGCACAGTACATATGTGGTCCCCATTCAATCTGACAAACTACATACTCTATCAAATATCAAGCTTAATTTGCTTTCACATATCACCTCAACTTGTCTTATTTGATCACGGTAGGCTTATAGACACACTTTTTGCACAGATTATATTATCTAGATATATAAAAAAGTAGAAGTTCAGTGTCATAAAAAAAATCAGGTCGGATAATACCATATTATCGCGCAGAGAAAGTTTAAGGCTTGAACAAAAAGAAAAAAAAATAAAACATAGCAAAAGATCCAGGTCTTTAACAATCAGATCTTGTATGACTAGAAACATAGAAAGTCCAATGCTTGAATCAAAATAAAGAAAAATTAAATTGAAATTTCTTTTAAAATCCTAAATACTTTTGCTTTTCTTTTTCTATTCTTTTTAGACTTAGTGCATGCCCACTGCAACTTAAGACAACTGTGATCAAGTAAATAGAAGCTTCGGTATGAATGTTATTCACATTTATTCATTCATCTACATGACTTAAAATAGAGACTTTCAACTACTCCATAAATGTGTAACATCTAGCACATGCGGATAATTTAGTTAATATCACACTAACGCTTACTCATTTGTCAAGCCTATCTACACATCAATTAATCATCTTATTATATTTGGATATACTATTTTTCATGTTCTAGGAACATTAGGATCAATATATTATCATTTTCCAAAACTCGGATCAATTTCTCAAAATTT
The DNA here is from genome assembly GCF_021521415.1 of Bidens hawaiensis. Taxonomy (NCBI): domain Eukaryota; kingdom Viridiplantae; phylum Streptophyta; class Magnoliopsida; order Asterales; family Asteraceae; genus Bidens; species Bidens hawaiensis. The sequence goes on from NW_027495012.1 coordinate 252,611, forward strand.
AAAATTTTACAAACTCCCTCTAACTTGGAGATCCTGCTAGCTCACTCTAAACGGGAGAACATACTTTTTTGAGAAATTTTTTGATTTTCTTAAAATGTAAAAATTAAAAATCTTTATGGTGAATTATAGTAACTAATTTTCTCCCTCTAAATTTGTTACATATCTGAAAATATATACAAATTTATATACAAAAAGAAAGATATTCAATTTTACTCAAAAATTGATCATGCCAAACGAGTTAACAAGATATTCAAATCGGGCACGATCGAAGGTTTTAGTGAAAAGGTTTGCAAAGTTGTAGTCAGAGGAGACTTTTTCAATACTGATAAGTTTTCTATCATAACAGTCACGAATCAATATGTTATATCTTTGAGTGTTGGACCGGGTTTTTGACAATACATACTGCTACATCATTATCACATTTGATTATGGTGTTAAAGAAAATCAAAACCTAATCCAACAGCTAATGTTGGATCCATATCACTTGTGAACAACAGCTGGATGCGGCAATGTATTCTTCTTTAGCGGTGGAGGTGGATACTGTGACATACTTCTTGTATCGCTAAAAGACTAAGTCGTCACCCAAAAAATTGACATCCTCCTTTAGTTGACTTTTGATCCAGATCGCAGCCCGCATTATCACTGTCGGTGTAAGCATGCAGCATCAAAAGAGAATGTTTTGGAAACCAAAGACCCAAACGAAGCTTTTCTGAGATATCAGAAAATACGTTTCACGGCGGTTAAGTGTGAGTCTTTTAGATCTGATTGATATCTATCACACTAACAAACAGGGAACATGATGTTTAGTCTACTTGCATTGAGATACATTAGGGAGCCAATCATAGACCTGTTGACGTAGCGTGATAATAAATTGGAAGTCAAACACGTTGATTCTGCAAATACCCGTGTGATTCTTCCCCGAACTTCCAGAAAAGACGTAGCTCGTAAATATGATAAATAATTGAACCTGTTGATTCATACGAATACCAGGATCAATTCTTCCAACTATAGTTGATTCACAAAGAATACCGATAATTAGGTCCTTCACACACTAACACACACTGTGATAGAAAGAAAATGATTTTTTTATATATTCCAAACCTTATTTTTTTACATTACAAATCTCAAGTATTTAAAAGAAACAGAAAACCATTGGGCTTCTAATGATTAAACCAAAAGACATAAAATATTAATTTTAAACTCTTGTAATTCCATAACTCATTTCGTCATTATTTGGTAAACTTTTGATCTCCCCCATCACCTGTAAAGGTGTTGATCAACTGACTTCCCCAATGGATTTGGAGCTAACACGGGTCTTGTAGCAATCAGAGTGGTGAAAGATGCAGCATCCTTGAAACCAAACATTTTGAACAATATCATGGACATACTTTTCTTGATGAATTAAAATCTCATCATTCTCCTGTTCAACTTGTAAGCTCAAAAAGAATGTCATCTCTCCAAAAGAACTCATTTTAAACCGAATCTACATGAAAATGGAGAAATCTCTACACAAATTACATTCATTGACGCAAAAATAATATCGCCAACATACACTTGGACCAGGATCAGATCGTCACCAACTTGTTTGACAAATAGTTTATGATCAATAACACCTTTCCTATAGCCATTCCCCCAATAAATGTTCTGCTAAGGTAGCATACCAAGCACGAGGTGCTTGGTGGATACCATAGAGAGATTTGTCAAGACGATAAACATATATTAGACGATTAGAATCCTCAAAACCTGGCGGTTTCTTGACTCAAATCTCTTCCTTCACCTTTCCATACAAAAAGCAGTGTTCACATCCATCTGGTATACATTGAAGTTCATGTACGATGCATAATCTTAGAAGATACGATAGCTTCATCTCTAGCCATGGGAGCATAAACTTCATCATAATCAAGACCTTCACGTTGAGAGAAACCTTGTTCCACCAATCTTGCTTTGTTTCTTATAATCGCACCCTTGTCATCTTTCTTGTTTTTGAACACCCATTTGGTACCAATTGGTCTCTTATTTTCTAGCCTCTTCACAAGCTTCCACACATTAAGCTTCTTGAACCGTAGCAACTCTTCTTGAATTAGTTCAACCCAGGAGTTCTCTTTAAAAGCAACACGATGATATATAGGTTCAACCTAAGAAACAAAACAAGCAAAAAGACATTTGTTAATAGTTCTAGACTTGCTCCTTGTATGGATTTCGACAGATGGAGAACCAATGATGTTTTCAGTGGGATGTGTTCTATGAATGGTCATTTGAGGAATCAGATCCACTTGAAGTTCAATAGACAGATTTTCAATGGGATGGAAAACTCTTGGGGCATTTTCTAGAGTATCAGTGAGTGGTCGAATATCTTCTGGTTGATTAACTACATGCTCTTGAGCAATGGACCATCCCAAAGATTTTCCATGAATCAACAGTATTTGAAGCATCAGAGGGAACTTCATTACAACTTCTTCAGTAGTGGCACGTGCCTCATTTTCAGCTGGAGAAGGCGTGGGTATACACTCAACCATACTTGGCTCTAGCTAAGGATCACTTACAGGTTCTGCTGGAGTTGGATCAATGTTGTTATCATTGTTGTCAGCTGACATATTATAGGAATCCGAATCAGAATCTTCTTCATTGAGTACTACAACTAGTTGAGGAGCTGCGGGTAATACATTTCTAACTTGAGAACCGCCAGACATATTAACATTGTCCAAACTATCTACAAGATCATGAATCAAGGTATATTGAGATACTGTAGCTGATGCTTGAGCTACTGCAACTAGAGGGGTAGACAGAACATGAAATTGGTTGAACAGATAATCATATTTAAACATCCTATCTGGATCGGTGCCAGCATATGACTTGTTAAGCTCTTGCTAGTCAACATTAAAGGATTCCACAATTACACTTGCTCTTTTGTGGTAAACTCTATAGGCGGTTTTGTTGGAAGTATATCCGACAAAATAACACTTATCTGCCTTTTTGTAGCAAACTTGGAGCCTGGATTGAATTTGTATGGAGCAGAGTGTGTGGACATCCAAATGTCTTGAAGTAGTTGACTTAAGGCTTAGACTTGTAATAGATTTCATATAGATTTTTCTTTAGACGCTTATTGAGTGAAACACGGTTCTTGACAAAGCATGTTGTGCTAATTTCTTCTCCTAGAAAATGAGAGATAGCTTTGATTCTAAGAGCATTGTTCTTGCAGCTTCAATCAAAGTTTTGTTTCGTCTTTCAGCAACCTCATTATGTTGTGGAGTGTATGGGGAACTGAATTGACGTTCAATCCCTTTGAAGTGACAAAAGTCATTCTCTTTTCGGTTGCAGAATTATGTTCCATTGTCACTTCTAATTCATTTGATTTTCTTGTCGTTCTGGTTCTCAATGAGTCTCATGAATCTGATCAGAAACAGAGAAGTTTCATCTTTGGATTCTAAAAGAAAAGTTCAGCTGAAACGTGAAAAATCATCAGTAACAACAAGACAATAGGCTTTGTGACCTATCTCCAAAGGATGAATGGGTCCAAACAAATCCATGTGTAACAACTGAAGAATGGAGTCTATAGAATTACATTTATGGGCCTATGAGGGAGTTTGTGTTGTTTGCATTTGGAAAAGAATACATTTTTCAATAGTTGAAAAGGTTTTAATAGGTAAACCCCTTGTATGCTCACATTTGACAAGTCTGTTTAAATTCTTAAAGTTGACATGATCAAGGCATCAATGCCAAGTGATGAGTCATTCTTCGACGCCTTGGATATTAAACATAAGGCAATTTATCGTGTATACGAACTTCTCATATCCAATATGTAGGCATCATTACGCCTCGGAGTGCGCATCAGAATCCATTCCTTGAGGACTTTAAAACTTGATTTCAAGATAAAGCATTCATTGTCAGTATACGTAGTAGAGTATTTCTTATCACAGATTTGGGATACGCTGAGCAGATTGTGATTAAGTTGTTCGACAAGATTGATATCTTCAAAAGTAAAAGTTAGGTTTGAGACCTTTCCTCTCTTTGTTATTTTCCCTTCCATGTCACCTGTGAAAAATACGGATCCACCTTCGAACGGTTGAACGTCAAAAACTAAGGATTCGTCTCCGTTCATATGCCAGGTGCAGCCACTGTCTAAGTACCAAATACTGTTGACAGGCCTCCTTTATTGATCATACATGCATCAACAATTAATTATACATGGGTTCCCGAGACAAAGTTGTCTCGGGAAGGTTAACAATAAAGTCTCCAAATTTTTATTTTATTTTCTGAAATTGTTTTGTTCCTTGGTGAGTCATCACATGAAAAACAGTCCTTAGGAACCCAATCACGTTCCTTGTTTTTAACCGGGTTGGACTTCGTTTTCTTTATTTTTATAAAATAATCCTCACATTTTTCAACATTTGGATTCATATTGTTTCACTCCTTGTTGGTTATCTAAAAGTATTTTATCTTTTTCTCTTTTTTATTGACCTTGAATCTCACGTCCATTTCACTGGCTTCACTTTCAGTTTGATCAGTCCTTGACCCCGAGCTACTAGCAGCTGTTGATCGGGACTTATTAAACTGCTTTTGCAAGTCTTTTTGTTACTTATGTCAATTCTTGCATTGTCATGCAAGGCGAGATGGGTTGCCACATACAAAACAACATTTCCTACTCCAAACCCCATAATACTCATCTTAACTATTAGACTAGTGATAATGCAGATTAGGTGATCCTTGGAAGAATGGTTCATGAATCATGATTGTGTTTACTTCTTGATTTCTGACCACGATGCATTTGTATAAAAATACTCAACATAACCTTTTGTCTATAACCATAGTAGTTATTATCAGTGTAGTTATAAGATTGAGGATTTCTTAGATATTTAGTTGTTTGAGAAAATTAACGTTTGTGAAGTGAAACATATTTACTGGAAGTACTAACTTGATTAACATTCTCAAATACTTTGTTTTTAGGTGCATTATCCTGATTCTTAGAACTTGACGATGAAAAACTTAATGTGTTCATATCAACTTTCTCATTCAAATTTACACTATTTTCAACATGGGAATCATTTGACAAATTAACACAATCATCATCTGAAATAATATCAACATTTTCATCCAAAATATCATGAGCAATGCCAACATTAACATTAACATTATCACAATCAACATTGACATCCAAAAATGAGTTTAATGTATTTTGAATGGAAACAATATTATTATCAGTATAGACAGAGTTGACATCATATTGTTTTGAATTCACATCACACTTAAAATTTGAATTTAAAACGCCATTTTATCATAGCTCATTCCATCTCCCAAAGATTCCTTATTTTTCTAAACCACCTGCTAAACAAGATGAACTACTATTAGTACTTATGGATTCCATAATTGGATCAATAGTCATTGATACTTCAGGGATGAATATCTTAGGTTTTGGTACACAACCAATTCCATAAACCATTTCGCCTTCTAGAGGGGTGTTAAAACCAAAATTAGGTAAGGGTGTATATTTATGATTAAATGGTGGCGGAACAATATCATATTCATAAACAAGACCCTTCTTTTGCTTAACTCCCCTTTGTGAACCAATAATATCATTTAACTTGTCATGGGCCATTTCAAACTTATCGATGGTTATCATTCTTTTGGAAAGATCAAGCTCAAGTTCCTCAATTTTAGCACTTAAACTAGTTATTCGTTTTCTTGTGAGAATCAACTTGTAAATTTTCTTCAAATAACTTTCGAGGTAGGTTTGCCATGTCATCATGATGAGTGTAAATTCTAGTAGTAAATATCTTTTCAGCCTTATTATATTCCTGATTTTGGTATCCGACCAACAAGTTCGTCTAATAACCTAACATTATGGGCTCTATAGTTTTCTACTTTATATATGCATAACTAATATAATAGGTGTGTGTTGTGTGTAATTCAGCAAATACAGGACTTGTTTGATTGCTTCCACTTACAAGACTTATTTCAGCTTCATTCCCATTCACCAATGCCATCCTAGAAAGTATCATTGGAAGCATCAGCTCACCCACTTGAGACATCCAATCAAGCTCAGATGATTCCCAAGGTTGAGTAAGCAGTGCCTTTGATTTTGATTTCCCTTGATCAATCCTAGGGACCCCTTTATTACCCGATGAGTTGCTTAGCCCAAAATTTCTTCCCCTATCTCCAGAACCCGTACCCCTCTCGTCTTCTGACACATCCACAATCATCAAATCCCCACTTCAAATCTTCTAATGAGTGATACAACTGTTTCCCCTTGAAGATGATGTAACATATTAAATTCCCCCTTCAACATTTCCTTTCGGCTTTCCCTCATATCCAAGTTCCCTTCAAACTTCTCCACCAAGGCATCCCAAAGTGTCTTTGTAGTAGTGCATTCTCTTAAGCTCTGAATAATTTCGGTGTTTAAGCACATACTGAGATAGACATATGCCTTTTCATCTTCAAGCATTCTTTGTAGATTATTTTGTGTGAGAATTTCACGAGGAACCGCAACTACAACACCATCAGTCACCATTACAACTCTATGAGGTCCATTTTCTATAGATCGTATCATCGCATAGTCGATTGTTCTTATAAAGCATTCAAACATCCATTTCCAATCATTACAGTTGCTTTCAAAATTCAGATGTCTAGGAGGTTTATTGGCGGTTCCGGCTTCATTTTCAAGCATCAAGAAGTTTTTCAACAATTCAGGATCATAAACCATTATTTCAAATGACCAGAAAATAGCAAATCAAAGCAGTCTCGGAATCAACAAGAAAACAATGAAATATTCAAAGTATTTTGAATCGCAATCGAAATGAACAGTAATTCGATTGCGATCAGGATGCGAATGCGATTTGCAGTATCACGATTTGGGCAGTGGATGCGATTCTTGATCTATGTGATTCTGGAAGAATGCGATTGTGAATTTTGTGCGATTGCGATTTGGAATACAAATGCAATTGGGATTGTCTTCCAAATGTGATTGCGATTTGAAATACAGATGTGATTACGATTGTCTTCCAAATGCAATTTCGATTTGGAATACAAATGTGATTACGATTGTGTTCTAAAGGAGATTGCGAGTGAATCAGATGCCCGTAAATCTGATACAACATAATCGTCAAACAAGCTATTTAAAATTTATTCTTCACGAAAATAACCCCTTTTTAGCAAGTATGAAGCCCCAAACAGCTGAAATAATCCGTGATACACTTAAAGACACTCGACAAACACCAAAACAAGACCAAAATCCAAGGTTGGGACCCGAAAACCACAACTAGTAGAACCGAAAGCTCTGGCACCAATTATAATTCCTTAGAACGGATCTTACAACAAGTTTTTGGATCAATTCAGGTTGTAAGCGGAGATCACGTACAACCTAGCAAGATCTCGGATCTTGTTAGTGTTTGTTTATTTGCTATTCTTGGTAAGAAATAGTTGGTGAGATAGATAATGTAAAGAGAGTTTGAATTCATTCAAAAGGTTGTATCTTGAATGGCATGCCTCCACTATTTATAGTGGGAGACATGTGCATGCATGTTCCATTCATTGGCCCAATGAGCTTTGTTTTCAATGACCTTGAGCCCAAACATACAATATACTAAATGAAAGCAATGATATTACATAAGATAATTTAGCTAACATATACAAAAGACTTATAACAATGAAATGGGCTCTACATATTTCCTATTTTTACTTATTTTTTATTTGGTCTTTCAGTTGGAATTGATTCCTTATCCCGAAACCAGTCTCCATAACTAAACACCACAAACTTTTCTTTTCGCTCAAAATCATCCAACTAATCTGATCGGACAAGCAGCGGCAGTATATCTCACAAACACACAGAAAACCAATTGCAAATTCCGTCCAATTGAAATATATATTAATGGTTGTCGGCAACTTCTTGACTTTTGCTTTACAACAGCAAAGAATCATATAATGGTGGCAGTAAGTGTATTTTTCTTTAATTAATTGCAACCTTCTTTCTTGAACAAAATTAATCCACTACCTCAAATAACCCCAAACGCCCCCTCAAATTACCCCAAACGAATCTCTCCTTTAATTGTCAAACTCGCATTCTTGTTGCGATTGATCGATTTCTCCTAACTCTAATACGAGCTTGGTACAGCTCTGATACCAGTTGTTGGCCCATACGGTACAAACATTCAGGTCAAACAAATGAACACAAGATATTTTGGGTGACAGCCCCCGACTCTTTTTATATAATCAAACGAACTTAACAAGCAAACTTCATGAACATAAAGAGAAAGAGACTTCTCTTGACACACAAAATAAACAATAACCTAGACCCTTATTTATAACCTTACTAAACTTGTTCTCCAAGCCAATTACTAAACTTGCTCTCCAATACAAAACCTTGCCTAAATCTTTATAAATCAAATACCTAAAGTAAAACATAACAAAATAAACCCTCAACTTTATTGATAATTCAAGATTAACCTTCAATAATCTTGTTTGAAATAACGGCTCGTTTTGTGGCAGATCACCATTCATTGGTGAGTTCGTATAGCTACCTCCGGTCTAGTATTTATTTTAATTAGATACTTAAATAAAATATAAAAAAGGTAAATATAAGATGTATGTTCGATAGTAGATAAAAAAGTTGAAATATAAGATTCATATTTTCTTAACAAAAAGTCAAAAGACTTTTCTGACAAAGATGAAAAGTTAACGTATTCAATCGGTTAAAAAATACACTATACCAAAGATAATTACTATTAAATTTACAAAACATTTTTAAAATGATGCAAAAAGAAGTATATAAACAAGATAAGTAGGAAAGCAATACAAGGGTACATTCTGTTTAATTGTAGCAAAACAAGAACATTACATAGTAAAGAAAACTACTTCTTCATTCAAAAATTAGGTTTCTACGACATCTCATTATCAGGTGCGGTGAGTACCATAAACCCAACGGCAACCATTACCACAACAACAGCAGCAACCGAAAATATAACTAACGAACCAGCCGCTAAAACTAGAATTGTTGAAAATGATAACACATGAATAAAAGAAGAAATGAAGCAGGAAAGAAAAATTTATTATCTTAGAATGAAAATTACATAAACAAGAAACAAAACAACTATATATGCACACCATACATTCATGTAAGTTACACGCCGTATAACGTATACAACGTATATGTATTCACCATGGGCGTATAACATATACGCTCAACCCCCCCCCCCCAACGGCCCAACCCCACCCCAAGTTGGTGGTTGAGAAAACCCCAACTTGCATAAAAGCGAGTGAATGAGGCCCTGGTAAGCTCTTTGTAAGAATATCAGCAAGCTGATATTTTGTGTTCGTATCAACCAAAGGCACGAGGCCCTCTTGTAACTTCTCGCGCACAAAATGAATCGATTTCAATATGCTTAGTCCACTCATGAAAAACAGGGTTATTTGCAATATAGATTGCAGCCTGACTATCACATTTGAGTGTGACAGGAGTAATGTTAGGAACATTGAACTCCGAGAGAAGTCTGTCAACCATGAAAGTTTGGAAGTCATACGTTGAAGAGATCGATGCTCGGTTTCAGCTGAGCTCAAAGAAACACTATGCTGCTTCTTAGATTTCCAAGAAATCGGAGATCCATCAAGTGAAACATAAAAACCACTAACCGATCGACAAGTATTAGGACAAGCAGCCCAATCCAAATCACAGAATTCTTGAAAAGTAAAGGAAGGATTGTTGTTGAAAAATAATCCTTGAGATAAAGTTCCTTTGACATATGAAAGAGTGTGAAGCGCTGCATTTCAATGAGACATCCTCAGATCTTGCATGAATTGACATAAAAATTGAACAGCAAAAGCAATATCAGGTCTTGTATGAGTAAGGTAATTAAGTTTACCAACAAGTTTCCTGTATCGTAAAGGGTTATCAAGAACAAGTCCTTCATGAGCTTTAAGTTGTAAATGATGAGACAATGGAGAGTTGGTGACAGAAAGATTGGTAGTATCAAATTCAGAAAGTATGTCCTTAACAAACTTGTGTTGACATATGATAACACCTTTTGTAGTGTAAACAACCTCCATTCCCAAAAAAAATAATTGAGGCTTCCTAGATCTTCGATTTTGAAAGATGAATCCAGGAAATTCTTGAGATTATTGAGCTCTTCCAAATTGTTCCCGGTAACTAAAATGTCATCGACATATACAACGACATAAAGCAATGATGATCCAATAGACTTTGAAAACAAAGAATGATCATTCTAAGAAACCACATACCCTCTTGACTTTAATGCGGAAGACAATTTCCCATACTATTGTCAAGAAGCCTGTTTCAAACCATATAAGAATTTCTGAAGTTTAAGCACCTAATTATCAGGAAGTTGCATACCATGTGGTGGTAGCATATATATATCCTCATCTAAATCCCCATGAAGAAAAGCATTATTAACATCAAGCTGGAAAAGAGGCTAACTTCGTTTTGTAGCAATCCTCATCTAAATCCCCATGAAGAAAATTATTATTAACATCAAGCTGGAAAAGAGGCTAACTTCGTTTTGTAGCAACTGCTACAAGGCTTCGAATGGTGGTCATCTTGATAACAGGAGAAAAAGTTTCATTATAATAAATCCCCTCTTTTTGAGTATCGCCCCTCACCACCAATCTTGCTTTACAACGCTCAACTGTCCCATCTACTTTGTGTTCAAACTTAAACACCCATTTGAATATAATAGCTTTCTTTCCATGGGAAGAGTAGCAACAACCCACGTGTTATTGTTTTCAAGAGCCTAAAATTCCGCTTTCATGGCTTCTTGCCATTCAGGAATGCCAGCAACTTCCTTATACGTAGTAGGTTCATGTAAATCAGAAATCGCTTGGGTAAGAGACTGACTAGAATGAATAAGATGAGAAGAAGAGCAAGAGATGGGAGAGGAGCACAAATTAGTGACAATATGGAAATAATGATAAGAAGATTCAATGTTATTATAAATATAGTCATTTAAGTAAGAGGGTGGAACAAGAGTTCTCGAAGATCTACAAACATGATCAGGAATAGAAAGAGAAAATGAAGAATCAAGAACAGGATTAAGAGTAGAAGGTGAAGGATTAGGAACATGATCAATAAGAGGAGTAAATAAGGGATCATCAAAAAAATGATTGGTAAGATCAATAGATGGATAAATGAAGGTATCTTTGGATTAGTTATAGAAAGAAATAAAGCTTCAAAGAAAACAACATCTCGAGATATGACAACTTTGTTTGTGTCAAGGTCATACAATTTGTATGCCTTTTTACCAAGAGGATAACCCAGAAAAACACAAGGCACTGCCCTTTCTTTGAATTTATCTCTTCCATGAGATAAGATGGAAAAATAAGCAAGACACCCAAAAGACTTCATATGTGCATTTGAAGGAGAATTTCTAGTTAAACCCTCATAAGGGGTTTTATTGTTAAGAATTTATGTAGGAAACTAATTGATTAAATGTGTTGCAGTTAACACACAATCACCCCAAAACTAAACCGGCAGCTTAGATTGAAACATAAGAGCTCTTGAGGTTTCAAGAAAATGTATATGCTTTCGTTCAACAATGCCGATTTGTTGAGGGACAGCAACACAAGTGGGTTGATGAACAATGCAGTTTCTCAACAAAGATGCGCTTTAAACAGATCCAGACCCTAGCTTAAAAGCATTATCGGATCTGATGCATTTCATAGTGGTGGCAAACTGATTGCTAACCATTTCAATAAAATATTAAAGAATGGGAAATGCATTACTTTTAGTTGAAAGCGAATGTGTCCATGTGGTTCTGCTGTAATCATCCACTATGGTTAAAAATATCTATATCCATTATATGTAGTTGTGTGATACGGCCCCAAAACATCAATATGGATTAGCTCAAGAAAATTACTGTTATACTACTAGGAAATGACAGTTTATGGTGTCGTGCCTTAGGACAAATATCACAATGCTCAATGGATTTAGAAGAAGCATTAGAAATAAAAGGTAATTTTTTTTGTTTGTAACTTGGTAAATGACCAAGTCTCTTGTGCCAAGTTCACAACTTACAAAAAAATTTACACACATTATTGGAAACAAGAAAATGTTAGTGGCCTCGAGAATATAACGACCATTTTCCATATAACCATAAACTTGTGGCCTCTTTAGAGGAGCGGCCTGCAAAACACAGGTAGTTTTAGAAAAAAGAACAACACTATCAGTATCAATGCAAAATCTTAAGATAGAGAGAAAATTTCGTTTAAAATGTGGCACGAAAAGAACATCCGACAAAGAAATGTCATCAGTCAAAAGAAGACGCCCATATTGATGGACTGTGATAGATGTGCCATTAGGAAGAGTGATGGATAATAGGATTTTTAAGAAAAGAAATGCTTGAAAACATATTTTGATCATGGCACATATGATCATTTGTACCATTGTCAATGATCCATATAGAACAATGTTTTGAATAATCGATGGACATATTCGGAACAACAGAACTGCTCGAGGCCGCCATTGAAAACACAGCAGAACGAAACACAAGCACCAGAAGAAGAAACATACAACAAAAGAGTTATACGCTAATGATCAACATATAAGATATACGCTACAATGAATGTATAAGCTCAGAAACTTATACGGCGCATAAGATGTTATGCGTCGTGTAAGGAAGATGTTATGCGCCGTGTAAGTTTGAAACTTATACGACGTATATGTTGATCAAGAAGAATTTGACATGATTTTGACATGTTGGGAACTTTTGATGAAGTTTGAACGGTTTAAACTTCTGAAAAAATAAAAATAGGTAGAAAAGAGATGAAATCTCAAAAGAGATTGATTGAAACGAACGAAGTGGATCAAAGAACAATCAAATCCCGAACAAAAAACAGAAGAATGATCAAATAAAATGATCAAAGAAAATGATCAGATGAAGATGATACAACCGGAAAAATAAGAGAAACCGGTTGAAACGAAGAGTATGATTAATAAACTTGCTCTGATACCATGTAATCGTTGAAAATGGTAAGACATGAATAAAAGAAGAAATGAAGCATGGAAGAAAATTTTATTATCTCAAAATGAAAATTACACAAACAATAAACAAAACAACTATATATACACACCATACATACACGGTGCGTATGTTATACGGCGTGTAAGTTACACACCGAACAGCTATACGACGTATATGTATTCACCATGAGCGTATAACATATACGCTCACAAAAACAACCGGAAAAACAACGGGAGGGGCTAGGACAGAAACCACAGAGGGAACAATCTGAATAACACTGGTCACTTCAACTCTGCTGAAAAAAGAAGTAACCTATATGGACAACACTGATCACATCAACTCCGTTGAAATAAAAAGTAACCTCCACTACTGCATTTTCCATAAAATATGATATTTCCCCGGCCATTCTTTTGAATCTCTTGATTTACCCTTGAAAACCAACTCCAAGTCTGAAGTTATAACCTTAATTTTACTAGCTAATTTTTTGATACGAGTTAAGAATGAAGTTTGTGCATAAATATGAGTATATTAAAATACAGCAAAATGGTGTGGGTTCACTTGAATGATTGGTGTAGAATGGATGATGAAACGTCAAGAAATAACCATAGGTTTTCAAAATATCTATTAAAGATCATTTATTATTGGTTTTGAAACTGATTATTAAAGGATCAATCCATATTGGTTTTATCTAAAACTTCGGTTGGGCTGCTTTTGGCTTTGATGATCCCGAACCAGGTGCTTCGGGTTGTACATATACACATGTCGTTCGGGAGAAAAAAAAATTATTGGTTACGGAAAATTACTAATAGTCGTGACGTGTGTAAAATTTTTAAGATTCATTACGCCATATGAACCAAAGTGCGGATAATATGATACTTGGTCCCATCTTTTTTTTTTTAACTTTTTGCTTCCTAGATTGAGGTATGGAAAACTTAACTTTTCTTTTACTGAGTTCCCCTCCAATATATCATTATGGCACCAACTTTTTTTTCCTCCCACATCTTAAGCACAACGCTACATCTAACACATTTATCGCAGTATGTGGTGTTCGCAAACGCATTCCTTTTGACCCTTCTAGATGAATGTGTTTGCATATATGTATGACCAGAAAAAGTGTGAATTACTAAACACAAACATATAAATTTCATGTCAATATCATGTCATGTTAAAATTCACATCTCTAAGAACATAAGAAATGCTCGTTTCGCGGAATTCTTTGGAATTTGAACGAATTGGATATTAAATCTCATTACATGGCGTGTTCGGTTCAAGGTTGCAAAAGTCGCTAGGCGGACCCTAGGCGGCCGACTGGGGAGTTGAGTGTACTCGGGGAGTACTCGGAGAGTACTCGGACATGGTAAATATAAAGAAAATTGGTTTTTTGATATTATATATATGTCGTATATCATAAATTTACTAATAGTTATAACAAAATAGGTAAAAATCAATATAAATAAAAAAATACATTTTTAAATAATAAATTATTCTAAAACTTCTTAGTCATTAAGTAAAAAAAAGATATTTATTCTTTAATGTTAAAGAAATACGAGTTATGTTTTATTTATTAAGCAAAAATCGGCCCAAATTCACCAACTAGTTGCGATTCTAGTTAAGGTTGACCACATTTAGTCAGTTCTTAGTAACTAGGCAGAAATAAAGAAACTCGCATCGACGACATACCTTGTAGCGAGTACTCGGCCTTGAAAACCTACCTTTACAACATTGTTCGGTTGGATAAGGGATAGAATTTAAACTAAGAGTAAATTCAAAAACTCGTGTTTAAAGATATTCAAGAACATTTCTATAAACTTCAAGACAAAGGCTGATTAAAAGCGTTGAAATATGATATCTATAATTCTATATTTTCTTAATGCATGGTGTAAAAACTGTGTTCTGACAAATATTAAAAGTTAACTCACTCAAACGGTTAAAAATGTAATTTATATCAAAGTAAGATTCTTTTGGGTGATTATCAAGCAAACAATACCCACTCTTAGATTGGGAGAAAATGGCTCAACTTCAATTTCATAAACTTCTATATGTAATTGTGTTTTCATGTTACTTTTCACTTTGCCTTCAATGTTCTTGCCTGAGAAGGTTTTAATATATTCACAGTAAAAAAATAAGAAAAAGTATATACATTAAACTAGCTAGTTATTACAAAGCCTTTCCTAAGTGATGCATAAAACAATAAAAACAACGTTAGAAACAAAACAATGCAAGGGCACATTCCATTTAATTCCAGCAATTAAAACAAGAACATTACATAGTAAATAAATAAGCAAACTAGCTACTTTTTCATTGAGACTTAGGTTCAAATGACTATTCGTTATCAGGTGTGGTCACCATAAAGACATAAACTCAATGGCAACCACAACCACAGCCGCAAGAACACCTAACAAACGAACGGCTAAAGCAACCGGAGGGGATAAAACAAAAACCATATCAATAATCATGAAAATGGAAGCCACAACCCTAATAGTATAAATATTCCTACGGACAAGAGAAGTAACCACCTTCATTGCTTGTTTCTTAAAATGTGACACTTTCCTTGCAACTTTAATCCCTTTGTGGAGCCTTGAAAAACAAGTATTCATTGCATGTTTTATACAACGCGTCACTTTCCCGGCAGTATTTTTAATCCCTTGGTAGAGCCTTGAAAACCAATTCGCCATTGATGTTTGAAGTTAAAAAGGCTTTTACAGTTTTACCAAAAGTTAAGGGAGTTAAGAATAAGGATGTGCATAGATGGGGTTATTTATAGCCGGATCAAAATAAGGTCTTTCCAAAATGCATGCCACATGAATGATTGTTGTTGCATGGAAGGTGTAACGTCTAGTGTGGTTCCAAGAAAAAACCATCAAGATTGTTTTGGTTATTGCTTTTGAAAATGATTATTAAAGATCAATTCTTATAGGTTTGAAAATATTTATTACAAATTTCTTATTGGTTTTGGAAAACCACGTATATCAATAGTGATTATTATATTATTATTATTATTATTATTTATTTATTTTCAAAGAACATGTGTAGTCATAACTCTCCATATCCAGGCATTATGCTCCAAGTGGCATCCAGTCAGAGTTATGGTTTTTTACAAAAACAGGCTGTAGTCATAACTCTCCACCCCCAGGAATTATGCGCCACGTGGCGCCCAGTCACTTTTACACTTTTTGTTTTTTTTTTAATTTTTAATAAGAATAATTAAATAACAATAATATTTTATTAAATATTACATGAAAAAAAAAACTATTCGTCATCTTCGCCCTCTTCGTCGTCGTCGTCCTCCTCGTCGTCTTCATCGTCTTCGCCATCGTCGTCGTTGTCTTCATCATCGTCTTCATAGTTGCCCTCGTTTTGATCATCGTTTTCATCAGGCAAAGGCTGATACATCCAAAGATGTTGGATCAAATCCTCCTTTAGTGCGTTATGTATCTCTCTTGACCACGCGGAATCCGAGTTTTCGAGTTTTTGCTCCATACTTGCCGGAGTCCGTGGTGGATCCGGGTCCGGTATGAAAGTTGGACATATTGCTCTTCCCTCGTCCACGATGATCATGTTATGCATTATGATGCACGCATACATAGCACATTTCATTCTTTCTAAAGTCCACAGACGACAAGGATTAAAAACAAAATGCCATCATTGTTGAAGAACACCAAAACACCTCTCGATATCCTTTCTCGCAGACTCTTGCACTTTCTTAAAATACTGACTTTTTTCATCCATCGGGTCTTTGAATGTTTTAACGATTATCGCATACTCTGGATATATTCCATCACCCAGATAGTACCCATGATGGTAGAAGTTATCGTTAGCCCAAAACGAAGCAACGGGAACGATCCCAGATATGTAACTCTCCATCACAGGAGACTGCTCTAAGACGGTTATGTCATTATTGAAACCAGGAACTCCAAAGAGTGCCGGCCAAATCCAAAGGTCGTATAAAGCAATCGCTTGAAGGCTAACCGTTGGTCCCTTTTGGTCACCTCGTGTGAATTGACATCGCCATGCAGTTGGACAATTAGCCCATTCCCAATGCATGCAATCTACACTCTCTATCATGCCGGGGAAACCATGCACTCTTGTATGTGCCTCGTAAAGACGTTGTAGATCGTTCCAGTTGGGCTCTCTCAGATAATGTGGTCCATATAGTTTCAATATTCCTATATTTTACACAACTTTATAAAATAATTGATTAAAGTAAACAAGTGATAAAATAAATTAAAAAAAAAACAAAACGTACCGTAACAAAAATACTCCAAGGTGTCCCGAGTTGTTTTGTCGGCCATCTTTAAATACTCGTCGTTGATGTCGGTCGTGTTTCCGTAGGCGAGCACGCGTACGGCTGACGTAACCTTCTGAATAGCCGTGAAACCTAGCGTCCCTCGACCGTCAGGCTTTTGCTGAAAGTAATCAAACTCACTCTCCAAATCATTGGTGATGCGCATAAATAAATTTTTATACATCCGAAAACGACGCCTAAAGGTCTTCGGGTTCTTGTATCTCGGCGAGTCGCAGAAGTAATCCGCCATCAACCGGTTGTTGGCTTCGGTACGATCTTGTTCGATATATGCTCTTTTTGAAACGGGGGGGGTGGCGGAGAGCTAATTGCACTCGTAACGGAACTCATATACTTTGTCGCGAGCATAATCGCACTCGTAACCGCCTGTTCAGCTTCTTGGTCGGGCCCGAGTAACTGTTTATATATAAATGGAGGATCCATTTATATAGTGAATTTGGTGTGAAATTATAGAGATGAAAGAGAATTATTATAAATTTGATGAGTTTTGATTGGGGATGAAATGGTTTAATATATAGGAAATAATATTTTTTTATTTTTTATTCTCCAACGGGTGAATGCAACGGTCCTATTTTTGAAAGTTGTGCAAATTGTAGTGTTGTAAGTAAAACGCAACAACAAAAAAAAATACAAAACGCGGGGGGCGGTGTACCCCGCGTTATCCTCCACAACGCCGACCAAAACGTTCCATTACGGACGGTCTAATGGGTACAAGATTAACTTATAATTACTTCACATAAATAAATAAAATTTACTATCACGAGTAATAATACTATGTCATTCTCACTTTAGTGGGATGGTAAAATGGTTAAGGTGTTAAATAGAGGTCACGAGTTCATATCCCACAGTGTATAATAAAATTTAGTCGTTCAAAAAAAACAAGGAATAATACTATCGAAAAAGTAATGCATTTTTTTAACAACCAAACTTTTATTAGGTATTAGGAGGGGACTGGCAAGCAACTAATCACCACTTTGTTATAAACACCAAATTAAACACCGATTATATCTATCTAGCTAACGCCTATAACCAAAATACATCCAAATGAAAACTTACATCAATCTTCTCATTCGATGCTCATCATTTTAACTCATATTCTTCACCCATAGAAACGAAAATCTTTTAATGCCTTCTTTTAACCTATTTATTGATACTCATGTCTTATTGAACAAATCACCATTTCTTGTTTTCCACAAATTAACATCAACCTGTTAGAATAATTGATTGGATTGTTTCTTTCTTTCGTCTTGAGCCGTTACATTTGAGTGTTAAGGAGATCACGAACCATGAACACATGAATCAGAGGAATACCACACCAATTGCTTATTGACAAGGTACCCCACAATCATCCACAAGCCAGCAATCAAACTATAAGATTCTCGCAACCCAAAGATACACTAAAACCCCATTCAATCATCAGACTCTAAGCAGACAAAAGTCATTCATGCAAATATCACTAACAAAACTTGTGCAGTATATTATCATAGGTTATGAACGACAACTACAAATATGAGCCCCGCATAAAAGGAGAGAATCCTTTGAATAATGGAACACTATGAAACATATATTATCTCTAAATGGAGAAATGCTCGAAACATCCTTAAATAAGTACCCTTTTTTCTTTTGTTCAAAAAGGACAAGATAAGTCTATGAAGCTTGCATGCTCTTAGGAAAAACGTTCTTGAATGAATACCTTGATTAAAACAACCTCAGAAAAAGGGGACATCATTTCCACAATATCCTCAAAAGTTCTAAGACAAAGGTTTTCCCCATAAACAAACGAAATAACCAAAAAGAGAATATAATTCTCACAAATAAGACACCTAAAATTACTTATAAATGTACATATCTAGTTGTATATCACGTTTGATCAATAAAATACGAGATCTCGCTCGTGGAGACACTAGTCGCTCCGGTTTTGTATTCTACACTTATGAATTGCCAAATAATGGTCGGTACGGAACACGAAAAAGTAATAAATGACCAGGCATATTTCAATTAGAATTTTAGCCGTTTACTTTTTTGCATTTTGATATTATTATTTTTATAGATGTAACGACGGCGTCGCAAAGTTCATATCGACGTCTTTTAGCTTTGAACTTGTGTCATAACAACTTCAAGTTCCGAGCTATAAATCGCCTTTAGAACCCTCACCTACAAAGAATTTGGATTGCTAACGAATCTCCATCTCCATTTTGATAACAAAACAAAAACAAGATTAAATATTTTTCAAACTACCAATACCCGACCCCCCCCCCCTTAGATTTATCGGCCAAAACATAATTCTACTCAACCCAATTCCATCTCCGTTTTTCCTCATCCCCTCCCCCAAAAACACCTCATCCTCAAAGATTCTTATTTTTTTCTAGCCAGTAATATGAAAAGAGAGAAGTAGTAAATCCCCATGATCCAAGGACATAATTGATAAGTAGTCTTGATTTTACATATTTGCTTATGACAATATGTGTTATGCTTATGCCTTTAAAGAGTTCATACAAGCTTGTAAATTTTCACCATAACTTATTATGAATTATATCGGCATAAAATTAATAACATCTACTGTGATTGTACACTTTATTTAAATCATGTACCCCCACCATTAGACTAATCGGGTTATACCTTGATTTGATCCCTAGACCTTCACAATAAATTCCTGCTAGACTTCTTTATAGTTCTTCATGAAAGGCATTCAAGGTAACAGCCTTTCCGATTGTGTAAATATTTGGAGGATAAAAACCAAAACGTGTTTTCTAAATCCTCCACAGTCCACACACGGACACACCCACCAAATTCTATCCTAGTACCATTATTGAGTACTTAACCAATTTCCATAATATTTAACTTATCTCAGAACGTGTAGAACATACAAATTAATTAAATGAGGCATGGAATATTCATTAGTTGAACACAAAATGCCTCCAACCTGAATAGGATCCAAAGCAATCTTTGTTTTAGCTTTATTATCCAACGAATTTTGAGAAACATTGGGCTCCTTTTATGGCAAATTAAATATTCACAAGTTAGGCCACTGCTACATCCAGCCCAGTATTCATTTTAATCGGCCTGGATCGTTTGTTAAAAAAAAGGTAAATATATGATATACGTTAGCTATTACAGAAAATGTTATTACAAATATCTGACAGATATTAATAGTTAACGCATACAAATGGTTAAAAAGTGTAACTCTTATGTATCAAAATTAATATTATTTTGGGTGATGATATACCGAGAAAACATATATCCCCTCCTTGATCAAGAGAAATGGTGTAATTTTGATTTCTTAAACTTCTCTTTATAATTGTTTTTCCATATATCTCTTTTTACTGTTTTCATATATTCTCAGTAAAATAAATTTAAATAAAAAGTAAGTATATTCACGAATTACAAAACCCTTTCTAGTTGATGCATAAAAATCGTAAAGGTGGTTTAGTTTCAAAATGATGGCCAGGGATTCGATCCCCACTAGCAATGGTTTATAAATATATATATCTGGTTGTTAAAAATAAAAAAAGATTGATGCATAAAACATCGAGAAACAAAATAGATAAGTAGCAAAGAAATACAAGGGTACATTCCATTTAATTTCAGCAAAACAAGAACATTATATAGTAAAGCAAAATACTAATTACTTATTCAGATTTAGGTTAGTGACTGTATATCATCAGATCACAGACATCATAAACCCAATGTCCACCACAACAGCAACTACACGAAAGCCACCAACACACTAGCCGCACTAGCAACCGTAGGATATAAAACATTAGCCTTTTTGAGTACCATGACAACAATGGAAGACACAACACCTCTATTGAAAACAAAAGAAATAACCACTTTCATTGCATGTTTCACAACAATGGAAGTCACAAGGTTATACCTTTAGTGAAAGTGATATGGAAGCATCGCAAGGGTTCAGATGCTACTTGGGAAGCTGAGTATGAGATACGCAAGTTTTATCCGAATTTATTTATGTAATAGTTAGGTTTCGAGGACGAAACCTCTTTAAGGAGGGAAGACTTGTAACATCCTACTTTTGGTTATAATAATAAAATAAATTTTGTTTATTTTATATTGTGTCGTTTATCAGTTTAGATAATAAACTGTACACGGTTGGGCTTGGACTTTAGAAGATGGAGTATAAGATGGAATGGCCCTTAGGTCCATGGACTTAAGGGAATATAAATACCCCTTAAACCCTAATCCTTTCCATTTTCACCCATCTCTACACCTTAGCCTACACCTTCCAAAACACACATATCATCCAATAACCCGAACCAAGATCGGAAGGAGAAAACCCGAGCTTGTTGGTGCTAGATCGTTGTGACGGACCAAAACAACATCAAAGACCAGCTCGTGTTCGAATACCGACTCGTCTAAGGTACGTTTATATTTAGAAATCGTTCATATAGGTTCGGTTTGATTAAGGAAATCATAGATCTGTGTTAGTTTGTTATAAACGAATCCAAAACAACAGATTTTATGGAAATTGATTAACATTTGATGGGTTAATTGTTAACCTAAGTAAACCCGTATATTTATGCCCAAATCGCACCCTTTAAACGTGAAAGTTTGGCCGATTTGATGATTGGGGTTTGTTAGCGCTGTGATTACGAGTTCATGAATATCAAAATCGTGATATTTCGTTAAGAAACGAAGGCGTAATTGCATATCTAAATATGTTGACTGTATGGTGTTCTTGGTGATTTTGACTTTGACCCTCTGAGTCAAAGTCTAGATAAGACTGATGCAGTTCGCTAAGCTGAGTTAACGAATTAGCTCAACCATCTGTTAACGAATTAGCTTGTCCATTCGCCATGACCAGATAACGAATTAGCTCAACCATCTGTTAGCGAATTAGCTTGTCCATTCGTTATATCTTGATAACGAATTAGCTCAACTATTCGCTAAATTGAGATAACGAATTGGCTACCCAATTCGTTATGATCAGGTAACGAATCAAAGAACGAATCAAGGTATGTTAAGATAACGAACAAGGAGGACGAATCAGCTAACGAATTAGGCTCAAATTGTTATAACGAATTGGTTAGCGAATTAAATAATAGTTTAAAATCCTATTGGAAAATGTGTTATGACAGTTAATAGAAATAAAATTTTTTCAAGCTGACCTGGCAGCTCGACCCCAGCCAGGGGCTCTGCCCCTTGGACCCTGCTAGGGGCTGCCGCCCCTAGACTCCGCTGCCCCCGGACCCCCGTTCGTTGTGGGTTATATAAAGATAGAAATACCACATGAGTGGTAATAGTTAATTGATACGAGTAATTGTTATACAGTTAGCCGTGCCCAACTGAAGAAAGGAATAACTATTAACGGTGAACGTAACCGACTTCAGCTGAGTTTCTAGCCCCATTTCTTTGTTATGTTTTCGGGGCTGTGTGCATACTCGATGTGATAGTTAATACACTTACCTTAGCTGGTAAGTGTATGCCTTGTATGGTTTATATGTTATGTATGTATATCTTAATTGTGAATGAAAGCTTGTCGGTACGTGAACGATCTTCGGATATTGCACGTGCTATCAAGGGAGGTAGTTATATGATAGACGAATGTGTATGATAGATATATGTACAATGTATGAATATGTATGAATGATCAAACAAAATATATGTATGTTATCGGTATGTAAAGATAGTATGCACGAAGATGAAGAAAGAGGGATCAGGCCCTAATAATATCTGAGATAGAGAAGAAAGGGATCAGACCCTAATAATATCTGAGATAGAGAAGTAAAAAGGGATCAGACCCTAATAATATATGAGATAGACAAGAAAGAGATCAGACCCTAATAATATCTGAGATAGACAAAGGAAAGAGGGATCAGACCCTAATAATATCTGAGATAGAAAAGGAAGGGATCGGACCCTAATAATATCCGAGATAGAAACGGGCAGTAATTTATATAGCATGAAAGTAATAAAGTATGAACGTATGTATGAATTTACGTAATGAAAGTAAAATAGTAAAGTAATTATTATGCGTATTCGGATGCATAAATATATGGTAAGTGTATGTATGGTATAATGTGTGATTAAGTAGAACTCACTCATCGTAGCTGACTTTTAGCATGCACGTAGGTTAACAGATTGAGACAGCTGGTTTGAGATGGACACATGGCAGGATGACGAGGCTGGCATCTGAAGATTGTCATGATGTATTGAATGTTATAATTTATGTTATGTTTTAAAAGACAAATTATGGGTAATTGTAATGAATGGTTGATGTTTTATATTATTCCACGAAAGTTTTAATTAACTTTGATATTTAGAACTGTGTTTATAAGTAAATCCAACACCAAAATAGGGCTACCGGTAACGGGGCCTTACAATTGGTGTAACAAATAAAATAATAGGTTTATATTGTATTAGAAGATAGGTTATTCAATTAGATTAAACAAGTACAAAAAAATATAGGTTGACTAAATTAAATATTTTTTTAACAATGAATTTCTTTTAATCTTTGTCGTTTGTAAGACTTGAACCTAATATCTTATCCGTTCCAAACCCAGGTGTTTAAATGTTTTGTCTTAGCCAATGAACTACCAACACATTAGTAATTACTAAATAGTAACACCTTATTTTTTAGTTATTGTTTAATTAGGTTTTATTCGGGTCGATTAGTTCTAAAAGATTTATTCGGTTTGATAAATGTTTTTGAATATGCACCCATCACCGGAAAAAGTTGGGCGATTAGCCACCAGCTCTTTTAATATTTCTTTGAAACAAGCCCACGCCTCTTCTTTAATCATCGTTATATGTATTTGAAATCCATACACCGTTTTTAATCATTCCGTTAATTTGATGCGAAGAGAAATGGTCGGGCATTACCATCACCCTCTACAGCCCATTTCACTAGCAACTTGACGGAAAATGGTTGGCTAAACTTGAAAGATTGATGCACATTCTCGTATTGATTTTTATTCTAATGTACTTTTGACTTGGTGGATGTAATTAACATTTTGGGGCTAGCTGCTTCCTAGTCTCTCGGTGATTTTAATAAAATGGTCGTTTAAAAAAACCTATTTGTTAACTATGTTTCTTAATTACACTCTTTTAAAAAGAAAATGATTAATACTTATTGAAAATTTATATACATATTGAGTCTGTCCCATGTTTTCGTTCAAGCTTCACCACTGGAGCACAACCCTTTTACCACCAATGTTCGCATTCACGACCTGAGAACCTCCACCAGAGCTCAGCCCCTCCACACCCCTGTTGTTGAAGTGTTCTATGCCCATCGTGTCAGCATGGCGGGCTCCATGTCATACATGACTCATAGCTTTAGACCATCCTCTATGGTACTGGGGTGTATCGAAGCCCCTCCACGGTGTCACATCAGCGCCACGTAAGCACCAGGGCATCGAAGTACCAATCAATAATGTCCCGCTATGATTTAATGCCTTAAGGGCGCCCATTTATATATATGCATATGTATGTATGTGTGTGTATGAGAGATAGAGAGAGTTGTTGGAGAGGGGGCCCACTTGTTTTCTTCTTCCGCGTCGGTTGTTCCAACGATCGGCACCACCACGCCCCACCACTAAGAGCGTTTCTTGGTGGTGTTCAATGCCCAAGGGCGCCCACCATCACCTCCTTTAGCGCCCCATAGCAGGTGCTCTTATGTCACACGTACGCCATATAGCCCATACCTGAGACGATTGAAAAAATTTCGAAAATTGATGTATTGTGGCAAGTTATTGTGGTGTTTGTAATGGTTCTTGGTGTGTACTGTATGTTTTGTTTGGTTTGGACCTGATGTGTTGCTAGGCCTTATGCTTACTTATGCTTATAATATAATTTTTCGTTGATAGTTTAAAAGTAAAACTATTACACATAGCCTTCAATCCTTCGCATCCATTGATTTCTCTTTTTCTGACCGCTAGGAATATATTATAAAAGAAAACCGGAAGTCTGACACTCTAATTTCACATTTTACCCGTTTATTTATTTTTGTATATTTTAATAATATCCATTTCATATTTTACGTTTTTTTAATATATGACATTTTTCTGTTAACTCATTTTCATATTCTTAATTTATAATTCAGTAAATTTTATAAAGTTCTTAGATAAAATAGTTATATCTTCATATATATAGATGTTGACCTGTTTAATAGTTAAAAATAATGATTTAGTTATGTTTTTAGAAGATTATGCCAATCATATTCGATCATGTGTACCACTTAAATTCTCCAGAAATCCACCAACCTTCTATATTATTATATATTTTTTAATATTATATATCTTTTAATTCACAATATATATAATTATGAAGAATTCCCACCAAGGAGAGCACATCACACTATCAGCCAATGTGGTTTCCTCTCTTCACATTGGTTTCCTTCATTGCTCTCCTAAGTTCCACCTCCAATGCCATCACAGATAAAAACCAACTAAATAAAAATATCATCAATGACTTCATATCTATCCAGAACCAAGCCCGAGCCGCCTTGCGTATGCCGCCACTTGTATGGGACACAACACTAGCACGCTATGCGGACTTGTACGCTAGGCAAAGGCGACAAGATTGCTTGTTAAAGCATTCAAATGGGCCTTATGGAGAGAATATCTTTTGGGGTAGTGGTGATGGATGGAACCCTGCTCAAGCGGCAGCGGCATGGGTTGGAGAGCGGCGGTGGTACACCTACGGCTCGAATTCGTGCAACGGGCAGGAGTGTGGACATTATACACAAATTGTTTGGAAGGCAAGTAGGAGGATTGGGTGTGCCAAGGTGACTTGTTT
Organism: Bidens hawaiensis; assembly: GCF_021521415.1. NCBI lineage: Eukaryota > Viridiplantae > Streptophyta > Magnoliopsida > Asterales > Asteraceae > Bidens > Bidens hawaiensis. The sequence goes on from NW_027495012.1 coordinate 278,624, forward strand.
TCAAGGTAGAGGTGTTTTTATTATTTGTAATTATGATCCTCCTGGCAATTATATAGGTGAGAAACCTTACTAATTAATTTTATGGCGTGACAATTAACGAGTGATCGTTTCATGATCACATTCTTATTTATACACATGTATATTTATGTGTGATTGTATTAATTTATTTATTTTTCGAGTATTTTTTTTAAATATGTGCCAATTTTATCATATAATTAATATATTGATCTTTTTTATTTCCGTGAGTTGCCAATGGTGCTTGATATGCAATATGTTGGTCGGATAGAGAATTATACTTTGCGATGTATACCGGAAGACAACAAAAAATAAACTATTTATTTTTGTAATCCTTAAAAAGTTAAAAGTAAAAGAAAATGATGTTATCTGTTGTTTTTCACCCATCTCTCTTAATTAGGGGTGCAAATGAGCCGAGCTGCTCGCGAGCTATTTGAGATCAGCTCGTTAAAAAGCTCATTCGAGCCGAGCTTTATCGAGCCCGAGCCCGAGCTCAAGCCTAAAAATAAGCTCGTTTAATAAACGAGCCCGAGCCCGAGCTTTACTTATCGAGCTCGAGCCGCTCGCGAGCCTAAACGAGCCTGCCATTTATATAATTTTTTTAAAATATATATTTAATATTTATTAATTAATAAATATAATGTTATGAAAAAATAAATAAAAATAACTAAATAATATATATTCTTTTATACAAAAAAATATAATAGAAAACAATATATAAAATAATTATAATTATATAAAAAATAATTGATAAATAGTAAACGAGCCGAGCCCGAGCCGAGCTCGAGCTTCAAAATCCATTCACGAGCCGAGCTCGAGCTTTGAAAACAGAGCTCGAAACGAGCCGAGCTCGAGCTCGAGCTCTGTGTAAGTTAAACGAGCCGAGCTTGAGCCTAGTCGAGCTCGGGCTCGGCTCGGCTCGTTTGCACCCCTACTCCTAATGTTTAAAAGAATGTGAAAAATAGTTTGATCGTTAATGTATTCAAGTATTTAACATGTTTTTCTTATCTACACAAACGATGCAAAATTTAAAAACTGTTATGAACAAAGTAGTTTTGGGGCTTTTTATGTATATGGTCTATGTATATATATGTCGATGCATAAAATCTTAAAACCTTGAATCACTAAAGTGTTTAGATGTATTTCCTTTAGTTTTCGTAATTATTTTACGATTAGTAATAATTTGTTGTTTATTTTCATGATTTGTAATTAGGAGCGTTTGATGATTGATTTATAGATCATGCATACAGAATTATTATCATTTGTGTATTTTGGGTTTTAACCTGATGAGAAAAGATCAAATAAAAAGTTTGATTATCCTAAGAAGGCTAGGAAGGAGAGTATTTTTGTCTAATACTTTAATATTGAAAACCACTTAATTTAATTTCAAAAACCCACTTAATTAAAACCCATTTAAATTTTCACTCATCTCCTACAACCACCACCGCCCACCGCCACCCACCGCCACCACCTTGCCGGAAAAGTCTTCGAAAATTTCATCGGAAAATAAAACACTATAAAAAACACAATGAAAAAGACACAATGTAAAAAACACAATGGAATAAACACTATGAAAATAAAAACACAATGACAAAAACACAATTAAATTACACAATGTAAAAAACACAATGCAAAAAACACTATGAAAAAATAAAACACACTTGTATAACACAATTTTGTAAAACACAATTTTGGCAAAACACACTTTGTAAAAAACCCACGAAAATTATTTTTATTTTATATAGCAATATGGTACTCATATAAAAGATAAAAAAAACATTCGTTATTATGGTGAAATTGTTTTGAAAAAAAAATGTCGTATAAAAAAGTTATGGGCGTCTTAAAATGATGGGGGTATTTGACATGTGCCTTGCATGTGGAGAAAGAAAGTCAACAAATGTGTTATCCCTATTATGCCCTTACCCTTGTTTTACATTTTATGATCTCTCTAATCTAATCTCAACCATTCAATTTTAAAATGAATGAACAAGATTATTTCCTATCATTCTTAGGAAAACTAATTTTCTTATTATAATTCAACCCTTAAACTGATATCAACATGCTTTTGTTTTATTTATTGAGATTACAAATAACTCACACATACTATATTATTTCATTACAAATACACTTTTATAAAAAGATATAAATGGTTGTATTCTTATCGATCAAGCATTTTGAATATATGCTATAAAGTTGAATATTTCTATTATGCATACAAATGAAACATTACAATATGGAATTTAATTCTAATTTAGAAAACCTATGAAAAAAACACCATACTTTAATTGTAACGAAAAAACCAAAGCCAAAAAGCATGAATGGGACATAAGAACTTTGACAACTGGATTACAACGAGGATGATTGATTGCCCCTACATGAACATACTCATATATCATAATTCAGTCCAATAAAAATTGTATAAAAAGTGAGTAAATTTCCCTTTGAAATTATATTTTCAATATTATTAATGTAGGGTAATCACTTCATATATTCTTTTACATGTTGATGATAGCATTAAAAAAAATTCAAATATTAGAATGATATAAAATGAATGTTTGGCGTATTAAAATCAGTGTCGTAAAAGTCGAATTTTAAGGCTTTGGAATTGGCGATTACTCGGTACCTTGGCGACTTTTCCAACTTGGGCACTCTACTCAGCCACGGTCAAGACTCGGTCTACTCGATGCTACTCGGCCAACATCAATTTTGACTTTTTTTTAGTAAACACTATTAAAAGCAAGCTAAAAACCCTAATTCTATTACAAACATGATGAATTATTTCAAATTGTTATTTTAAACATGCAACATTTTGAATTATACTTATTTTTCACAAGAGTTATGTTTATTTTGACATTAATTATACTTGTTTTGGCATATATAATACATCCAATAATTAATTTTCAGTATATTTATCATCTCCGAGTACTCCAAATACTCATTCCAAGAGGGTCGGTCACCTAGAAACCGCCTAGCGACTTTTACAACATTGATTCAAATAGCATAAAATGATGGTATGAAACCTAAAGTTAGATTGTAGACATTATGTTTAATCCAAGGTTTATGTGCTTTCGTTTGATTCCTACAAATTTCTAGATGCATTTGAGAGTCAAAAGGCCCATAAACTTATCTCATGCGGAAAAGTCCCACTCTCTTATTATTACTTATTAAGCTGTATGTTGTTGTTTAACTAGCACAAGCTAGTTATAGCGCCACATCAACGTCATATTACTGTCACGCAGATAGTTGGTGTTAGCTAACCCAATCTTTAACAAGAATGTTTTGGTTTAACTAGATTTTATTTAGAAAAAATAAATTAATTTGTTATCGGTTAGTGGAGGTAGACCCCAACTTTTGAGCCATCGTGGGCATTAACATGATAGCGCCGGATGGGGTAAACAAGATGGTGTCAGAGGGTGTTATGGCTTGGCGGGGTGAGGTGACCAATGACGCCTACATGAGTAGTCTTAGCCTTTCAACTCAGGCATAAACATAAAGTGAAAAGGAGCACAATTTAAAATACAATAGTTTTATTTATAACTAGTGTTTTACCCGGCGCAAGCAAAAATCAAGTTGTGGTAAAACCCAAGTGTTATCGATCTCAAGGGTTAAGACGTAAGTCGACACAAATTCGGTCGGTTTCGGTTACGTGTACGTCTTATTGTACCATAACTATAACAAAAAATAAAAACAAAAAAATATTGAGGTGGACCGGTGGGAAGGCACTGGTCAAGAAAACTCGATCGCTGGTCAAACCCAACCGTTATCGATCCCGGACGTTGAGGTGGTCAGTCTATGCGAATTCAATCCGGTTCGGTCACATTTATACGGTACCGGAACAAAAAAAATCAACATGTTGGTTCTCGTTACGATATTAGAACTAAAAAAAATGCTGTGAGTTTACGCGAATTTGGTCGGTTTCCATCACCTTCGTTACGATACCATAACTAAAAAAAACCGATTTTCGATTGATTTTTGTTAAGTACATTACGGGCCGAAACTAAAATAATTTAAAAAAAATACCACCAATAAGGTGCCGCGAAGGGACCCATTGAAGACTTTGCGGCACCGAAATTCTAAATTATTATTATATTTATTTATTATATAATAATAATAATAATAATAATAATAATAATAATAATAATAATAATAATAATAATAATAATAATAATAATAATAATAATAATAATAATAATATGGAGGCCTTACTAAAACAAAGTCTTTATTATGAAAGCCCACTGGGCCACCTTCAAAAGACATTTTCTGTAGCTACTTGCTGATTTGATGCTTGTATAAGGCTCACAATAAGGGGCCCAAAAAACCCGTAACTTGACCCGTGCCCAATAAAATACCCGAAACTAGGAATTTAGGAACTGAACGCGGAATCAATCCTATCTGTAGCATGCGCATACGATATGCATTTCAGTAAAGAAAAGAACATCATATGCTTTCATATAATGTGACACCACAACCACAAAATTAACGAAATAATAAATTATGAAAATCTATTTTTTATGTATATTTTTTTAATATATGCATTTATCAAGTTGTTTATGTGTATTACTTTGTATTTTGTGAAGTAAATTTGTACCCACTGTTTATTGTCATTATTTTATTTGGTAATTACAATTAACATGTATACTTTGTTTCATCAACTTTAATAAGGTTTTTCTTTCAATTTTTTTTCATTACTTACTCTTATACTTTGTTTTATTTACACCCTCAACTTTTAGTTTTTTACACTTTATTTCATAATTTAGAAATGAGTGTGCATGCTTCAACATGTTTATATCTTTAGTTTGTTTAAGCCTATTCGGTTCTTATTTTTAATGGTTTGAATGGGTTCAACACAGTAAATCGTAATTGGGTTAAACAAATTAATATGTTCAATTTTACGCCCCCGTCGAAACGTAGTCTTATCATGGGCGGAGGTTAGTAAGGGTCTAGTGGGTCCCTGGCAATCCCTGCTTTTTTTTTTCTCAACAATGCAAATTTACTCGGTTTCGTCATGAAGTCGGTTGCGAGGTGAATGACTAAGTTTTTTCGAGTTTATCATTTTTTTATCATACCATATTTTTTTTGCTAAGATTTTAACATGGAACTCGGTATAAAATACTATAGTTAAACATAAACATCAAAGGGGAGTTTTTTGACATCATTAGTTATTACATATATTCACTTGCTTATCAGCTTATGTTGAGTGTAGCGGGCGACAGAATGGAGCGACAATGGACAATATTCACTTCCCCCCCCCCCCCCGAGATAAACTGGGCGATAGGGGGAATGTGTTTTCCTCGCACGTTGCATGGAATAAAATAATAATTCAAATATTAGACCATTGAACGGTTAAAAAAAACCTTAATATAAATACCAAACCAATTCAACCATTTTCACCATTTCATATACACACTCAAATATAAATACCAAATCAATTCAACCATTTTCAACATTTCATACTTCTTCACCATTTCATTTCATATCTTTTCAAAATGGATTCCAAAACTCTTCCGACATATGTAATCAACTAATTGATGATACTCAGAAAATTCATCGATTGCACCAACAAGCGTTGGAGGAGGGGGGAAGAGATCATGAGCGCAATGCGGGCCGTCGCCAATAAGATAACGTCCGACTCTACTAGTTTTTTGTCGCAATGTAGGCGATTGTATATCCTTCGGGATTGTCTTGATGCGAACGATCATTTGATGAATGACTACTTCAACGACAGACCTAGATTCGACGACGTTATGTTTCAACGTCGTTTTCGGATGTCTAGACGTTTATTTTGCGCATCGAGGGAGATTTGGAGTGGGAGTATAAGTATGTTTAACAAAAACCCGACGCAAGAGGATATTTAAGATTCACCGCCATCTAAAAGTGTACTTCGGCTCTACGCATTCTCGCATACGGCAACACGAATGACATCAACGACGAGTATTCAAAGATGGCTGAGAAAACGACGCGAGACTCGTTGGAGAATTTTCACATTGGTAAAATTTGAATTTTTAAACGTATTGTGTTATGTTGTTTATATTAATTATTGTTTAATTTAAATATTTTTTAATAATTTATTTCTATATGAATAATACAATTATACGCTGGTCGTTATCTGAGGATTCCAACTTCAAACGACCTAACTCGAATATACGATGTACACGAAAGCAAACATTCTTTTCCCGGCATGATCAGGAGTATAGATTGAATGCATTGGGAGTGGGCCAACTGTCCAACCGCATGGCGAGGTCAATACACTCGTGGTGACCATGGAGTACCAATGGTTAGTCTTCAAGCCATTTGTTCACACGACATTTGGATTTGGCCAGCCTACTTCGGCTTCGTCGGGTCCAAAACGACATAAATGTTCTCAATGCGTCGCCCGCACTAGAGTATTACATCAGCCGTGTTGAGTCAAAGATTTGACCTAAATGAAGTAAATGGAAGATTGGAATCTTCTCAACCTCCTCTCAATTCGCTAAGTAATGGATCCGAGCACACCTTAGACATCCGAGCAAGCTTTTACTTAGCCGAGTACGATATTTTGCCTACCGGGCAATGTTTCCTTCAAGTAGTCTTCTTAAGTGGATATCCGAGCAGGGTTTGCAAATTAGTGCATTGCCGGGTAAGGTACACTAGTTTATGTAAATCCGGGCAAGGTTCACTTTATCAAGCAAGTCTGTTCTTTAGAACCAAGTATTTTACTCTTCCGAGTAAGGTTTGGTTAACCAAGTCCAAGAAGCCAAGAAATTGGAAGACCGGGCAAGGTATTCATTAATAAGTATGGTCTAAGTATGCTTGATGAACTAAAGGAATATCTCCAAGTAATATCAGGCAAGGTTCAGCTCAAGCAAGGAACAGTACTCCCGAGTACACTTTGCTAATAAGTCATTTTATAGCAAAGAGCTGAAATGGATCATTGAAGAACAAGGTTGCTCGTAAGAAGTTGTCGGGCAAAGTCTGGCAAAGTCAAGAAGACTGAAGTCTACTCGGTGAGTATTTTACTTGGTGAAATACTCTTTAAGTAAAGTCTACCCGGAAACTGATCCCGAGCAAACTTCTATGTTACCAAGTTTTGAAGGATGGCCGAGCATACTCGGAAAGACAAGATTGATGCAAAGCCTGCCCGGAAGACTTGTTTTACACTTAGTTTATTTTGAATATGTAATTTGAGTATGTATGATTGTATTTAGGGTTTCTAGAAGGAATGACAGCTGTCCTAGGTTGGCAGGCCTATAAATAAAATATTTAGGGCAAGCCGCCAAAGAGAGCCACAGGGACAAAGAGTAGCCTTTACACTTTTCGGATAAGAAAGAATATTTCTTGAAAGTGACGGCTGTCCTAGGATTCATAGAAAACCCTAAATCGATTATCCACTTTGTATGATGAATGTTATATAAATGGAAAATCTTTTGAGTGAATCCTGAGTGTGCTTTCCACCTTTGATTATTCTTTGCAACCATATGTTTGTTATTGATTCCACCTTTAACAAACGGATATCTTTCTAAATATAGCAACCCGTCATTAACTCTCTTGTCAACGCATTAATCTGTGTGAGTTATGACATGATTAATTAAGATCCAGCTGAAATCGAGGGGACCGACAAGTGGTATCAGAGCTGATCACTGCTATTTTGGAAAGATTGTTGCTGATTGAAGATTTGAAGAAGAATGACGTAAGAAGACCACTGTTCCATTGATTTGTGACGTCAGCAGCCCTGTTTTTCATTTTTCTTTCAGATCTACAATCTACCGGTGTTTTGTCTTACTTATTTCAATTAAAGTTCTAATCTTTATATCTAAATCTTGTTCTAAACACATCAGACACATCAGATCTGAGCATTCTGTTTTCAGATCTAATTATTTTGAAACTCTGTTTTTACAAAGAAACTGATTTTGATTTCTCAAAATGTCTGGATATGAGGAACAAGAGGTGTCTACTAACAAGATACCAAGGTTGTATGGATAGGAAAACTTTATCAACTGAATGTTGATTGAATATGTTTTGAATATGTTTCAACTGAATGTTGATTGAATATGTTTTGAATATGTTTCAACTGAATGTTGATTGAATATGTTTTGAATATGTTTCAACTTAATGTTGATTGAATATGTTTTGAATATGTTTCAACTGAATGTTGATTGATATGTTTTGAATATGTTTCAACTGAATGTTGATTGAATATGTTTTGAATATGTTTCAACTGAATGATGATTGAATATGTTTTGAATATGTCACTTGTTTGAAGTTAACTGAAAGGTGCTTAAGTAAATATCTGTGCAATTTGTTTGAAATTGATGATAATTCTTGACTATCAAGTTAACTGATATGATGTTATGATAAGTAGTTTGATCTGTTTGGGTGAAATTGAATGCTTGTCTGATGTCATGAGTAATCACATGTTTATGGTTACTTGAATAAGTTCTTTATCTGATCTTCTGATGTTGTGAAGATAGGATAGACATTGAATGTTAGTACAGTCTGTTTTTCTTGATGATGTTAAGAATGATTAAGATTTGATTATTTGATGCAACTGTTTATGTCAAAATGTGTTTTATGTCAAAATTAAGTGATTCAATGAATTTTATAATGAATTTTGCATAACTACTTTATTTTGTTCAAAACATGAGCAAGTTGATTAATGGTGTAGAGATATGATAAAATTATTCAGTTCAAGCTTTAAAGAAACTTAAAAGAAGGATTTTTAAAGAGAAGTCTCAAGTAGTTGTTTTTGCTGAAAAATATGTCATTTGCCCAGTTGGAATGACATGCACATGTGTATGTTTGGTCCTTAAATCTCTATAGATTTAAAGGATAGCCATTGACCTGAAAACTGAATGCATTTGGGGCAATTATGACTTGTTTCTTATTCCTTCACTTAAAACTATGTCAATAGCTCTGACTTTGAAATGACATATACTCACATGTATGTTTGGTCCTGTTGACCACTTCTGGTCAAACAGGTTAGCCATTAACCTGACAATGAAGAGATATTGGGGTGATTGAATATTAAACTGTGTTTATGGTAAATGATAGTACATTGACTACTTAGTTGATCATATGGAATTAATAGGCTAAAAAGACCTTAGTATAGTCATTAACATGTATGGTTGCTTTCGCATGATGATGTAAAATCTGAGGTGATACAAACATAATGAATATGCTAATTTTATGTGGAGATACATAGTTGTCTTTGCATGTCTCAAGATAAATCTCTCCGAATGATAGGCAGAAAAGTGATTACCCAGTCATACACGAGCCTGTTGTTATTTGGTCAACCAAAAATGAAACATCTTTAAATATGACAAAGAACATGCTTTAAGAAAATTTGAGAAAATATCAAAAAAAAGGGGAAGAATGAATAAATCAACCAAAAGTTGATAAGTGTTTTAAATATTTTATCAGACAAGAGGGTTACAACAAGAACTACAAAGATGTTGGAAAATTCTGTCTCATCTTGAATGAAAGGCATGTTGCTAACTATAAGTCCAACGTTCAACCTCTATATATGTTTGAATCTAAAAAATACAAAAATACAATAAGTTCTGTCATACAAAAAAAACTATTTTTGACCAAATACAGGAGGTTGGAGTCAAATTGGGGTGATCTGAGGAAAGCCAAATAAGCTTTAAGAAGAGATATGAGGCATCATAGCACAGTGTTGATCATTAATGCATTATGCTTAAATTGAATCTTAATCATATCACCAAAGAAATGAAATTCATGCTAAGTTTATACCTGCTGTTAACCTATCTATGTTGTCATAATAATGCTGAGAGTGAAGTATTGAGATAGCTACTTAGTCAATATGATCCCATTCGTGAGATCTTTTCACAAAATGGAAGAAACTGTTTTGAAGAGAAATATAACTGAAATTTGATCTCTAAATGCACCATTTGCTCTTAAACTATGAACTGAAAAGAAAATTATATTTTGACAAAGTGGTTTAAGTCAAAAAGTGTTGCATTTTGCCTAAAATAGGTTGAATATGTAAGTTCGGGTAAGGTTTGATGCTTTATAACTTTCTTGGGCACAAACTGTTTGAATATGTATTTTCGGGTAAGGTTTAATGATTTACAACCTTTTTGGGTACAAAACAGTTGATTATGTGTGAATATGTTGTTTCGGGTAAGGTTTGATATTTTTCAAACTTTCCGAGTAAGCTTAGTCATTTTTGACTAACTTTATGATTTTCGGGCATGCTTTGAAGTGTTTACACTTTCCGGGTAGAGTACACTGTTGTACTCATTTCCCGAGCAAGCTTGAAGTCTTGAGATGATTATGTGTTGTTATAGCTAGCTTTTAACTAGAAATTCTTGTTTCGAGCAAGCTATGAATGTTCTATGCTGATTGTTATTCCAAGCAAACTTTGTGAAATTATGTTAGTACACAGAGTAAGCTTTGTAATTTGTGTGAATATGTTGTTAGGAAAGGTTTGTTAATCTTTCCGGGCATGCTTAGATATTACTATTTAAGTTTGTCATTTTTTTGGGTATGGTTTGACATGTTGAAATTCCCTTGAGTAAGGGCATACCTGATGATTGAATGTGTTTATCCTAGCAAGCTTAGTGCTAACATAGGACTTTCGGGCAAGCTCTATGAAATTTTAGACTATAGCACACTTAATGTTTATGTGTTTTAATTTCATTCCGAGCATGCTCTGTGATATGTGTGTTTATGATTTCTTTGAAATTACAAGTGTTTTCAGGCAAACTTTGTTTTCCGGGCACACTTTATATTTCGGGTACACTTTTGTTCCCTCAATATACTTGGTAATTTCAAGACTTAACTTTTCGTGTACACTGTCTGCTAGAATTCCTTTTCCGGGCACACTTTGTACTATATGAAGGTTATTCGGGTATACTTTGCATTAGAAAGGTGTTCGGGCACACTATTCTCTTGAATGGTTGCTCGGGCACACTATGTTTTCAAGTACGCTTGATTGAATATGGTATTTAGTATGATAAAATTGATTATGATTTATATTAGGGTTTATGGTAGATAAGTTTTAATTTGAAATTGAGAAATCTATATGGGTGTCTTAATTGATACCTAGTAAGGATGTTTATTTGATGATTATACTTGATTATTTGCCTTGTGATTAATTTCTCAAGAAATCTAGTATTTCGAGTAAGCTCTCTTCAATATGTCTTAACTTTGAATTAATTTGCTTGATCGAGTAAGGTTTATAAATAGACGAATTCGGGCAAACTTTGTATATTCAAAAACGAAAATTTTCCAAGCAAAGTTTGACCGGGTAAGGTTTGTAAGTGGAAGTATACCGAGTAGACTTTGGATATATATTAATCTTTCGAGTAAGGTCTTATGAACTTAAATGAAATTAAATGTTTTTAATATATCAAGTGGATAATGTTACTGGTTGACAGCTAATAATTCACAAAATGACAAAAAGCATTTAAAACACACTTTCAAAAGGTATAAAAGAGGGAGTTAAGCAAATTTTTCAACATTATTTCCCTCTCTCTCCTTCCACTGCAAATCCTTACTCCCAAAGAAACCCAAACCGACTTATCACATTCTATTATTCCTAACCCTAACTTTTATCAGCCCTCAAATTCCGACTCGGTAAGCATTAATAATGTGTTTTCCAATCACGATTAGACTATAATGGGATTTGATTATTTTCTTGATTACTAATACTCTGTTTATGTGATTAGGTTATTAATTTGTCGAAGAACAGGTTCATGAAGATTTCTTTCTTTCTTCTTCATTTTTATAAATTGAAATTATCTAGAGTACTGAACTTTATGACTAATTTCATTTTGAATATGTTTGTTCATGTGTTTCAGATATGGCAGAAGAAGAACAGCCAAAGTATTTCTTTGAAAAGAAACATAATATGTGTGCACTTCTGCAAGTCACACCTGACAATGAGCCTGTGGCACCAATGATCAGATGGATGACTCGATCAAATGTCAACTTTGCTCTTACTGAAAATCCTGTAATCTACAGAAGTCACTCACTTGATTTCTGGAGATCAGCAGAACTTGTAGAAGACATCCATGGGAAAAGAATTGAAGCATCCGTTGGTGGTCAGGAAATACATGTGACAGAAGGGATGATTAGAAGATGTTTGAGGTTAAATGATGATGATCATAACCATATAGACTTCAAAACTGCACACCTGATGAGAATATTTGAAGAAACAATGGGTTATTAGGGAACTGTGCATGATGGACAGTTTCAAAAGGGGATGTTTCCAATGATGTACAGATTCCTCATTCATCATGTGATACAGGGGTTTGCTCCTAGAAAAGGATCATGGATTTTGATGAGTCATGATCTAGCAAATGCCACTGTAGGGATTATGTATGATCTGCCGTTTAATTTTTCAAAAATGATCTTTAGTGGTCTGGTATCAAACTTGAACAAGGCTGAGAAGGATAGATTTTTGCAGTATCCAAGGTTCTTACAGATAATATTCAACAGAGAATTGCAAGATCTACCAACCATTGGTACCACCCACCTACTCCAAAACCCTGACACTTACAAAAGAATTAAGAATCCGGGGGTGGCCAACCGATTCAATACTGATGTACCATTTGAGATTCTGCCATGGCTTCTAAACCATGACTTGGCTGTAATGCCTGTGCTTGAGTTAAGCTCAGATGAGGAAGGAGGAGATGATGATGAGGGTAATGATGATGGAAGTTCTGATGATGAAAATGATGGAGATGATGGAGATGAAGGAGGAGCTGGAATAGCTATGATTGAACAACATATTCCTACACCACCACAGTCACCACCACAAACTCCACCACATCAAATTACTCACACACCACCTCAAACCTTACCCTTTAGCCAACCTGAAACATCAACCCACACATCACCAACCCCACAAACACCACCAACAAATAGCCCAATTCAAATTGAACCAATTATTTCTAGCCCACCTCATACACCACCTACATCACCACACACTGAAACTGACCTTCTGACCCTAATGAAAGAAAATGCTGAGTTGAGAAGAAGGAATGAGGAAGTAACACAGGAGAATGTGATGTTGTTTCAGAGACTGGCAGAAGCTAAAATGAAAATTCAATCCCTGGAGCAGGAGGTTGAGAAGACCTCAGCTGCCCCAAAACAGGGGGAGAATGAATCTATGCCAACTGTCTCAGGTGTAGAAGGTGAGAATGTGAATGCATTGAATATGATTATGAATGTGTATGGAGATGGAGAGGAGAGCAGTGAGGAGAGGAGAACTGAGGAAGATACTAATTCCTTAGCTACTGATGTACTTACTGATGTCACTGATCCACAAACTGAAGAATTCATTGATGACAATGCTGCTACTGAGGAACTTATATACACTGAACCAGAAACTGACCAAGAAGAAAGTTCCAAGAGGGTAGAGCATGATTCAGAACTGGAAGCCCTTGAAAAGGAAATTGATGACTTTCCTCCGGATAGTGAAGAAGACTTAAAGAAGAGGATGGAAAAGGGAAAGGCCAAAGTTACTGAAGAAGAGCCTCTTAAGGCATATCCTGAAAATGATGTTTTATTCAGAGATGCTGCTGCTGCTGCTGCCTTAAAAGAACAAGAAAGAATTATCAAAGAGTTAATGGAAAGGGAGAAAATAGCCCAATCCTTAACTCATGAAGAAATGGCAGAGCAGGAGATCTTGATCAATGAAGCCAACATAGCAAAAGAAATACTTGATGATGTGGATGATCAAGAGGTGATAGAGGAGTTGATTAAGATGAATAGAGCTGAGGAAGTTGATAATTCCTTAGCTATGGTGGTTAGCATGTTTCAACCCCAAAGTCAATCAAATGAAACTGCTGAACCAGCCAACTTGAATACTGATGTCATGATTGAAGAAGAGATTGGTGAGTCCATTGCTTCAATGGCTGCCAAGAAATGGGCAGAGCAAGTAAAGGAAGATCTGAAGAAGAATCCCACTGACAACTGGTCAGAAAGGGTAAATATGCCTGAGCCTCATGAAACACTTAACCAGAAGAGAGAAAGACTTTCAAAACTCCATGAAGAATTTACTGAAAAAGTCAACAGGTTTGCCAAAACCTATTTGAGGAGAAAAATGACTTATGAGCAAACTGAAAGTGAAAAAGATGCAAGTCCTATAAGGGCAATTCCTTTGCAGACTCTAAGGCCAGATGAACATGTGCAAGGAGTGCCAAATGTACCAATTACTGAGAACCCACCTTCTGATGAACCACAGATTGATGCAATGAATGATCTATCTGAAGGTGAGGATGACTCTGAAAATTCTGATGATGATAATAATGATGATCCTGAGAATGATGAAGGGAAAGTTGGTGCAGCTACAAATGTTATGTCCCCACAAGTTGAAATGACTGATGTACACAAGGAAAACATTGAGCTGAGTATGTTGGAAGCCAAAAGGCTTATGGAACAAAAGAGTAGAGATGCCAAGAAATACAGAGATTATCTAAGAAGGCACAACTACTCTGAAAAAGATTTGTCTCATTTCACTTTTGATCAACACCAAGATCTCTATAATAGTGAAAGAGAAGAAGTGATTAAGAAAGCTGTAAGAGAAAATGAAGAACTTGAAAAGATGGAGAAATTGAAAGAAAAATTTGGAGGCATGTGTGGTTATTTATTGGAAAGGGGTATGAAGCCTGAAATTGTAGAGAATTTATCCAGAGAATCAGTGGTGGACCAATATAACAGGCTGAAAAGAAAAGAAAAACCAAAAAGGGTCCAAGCTGAGAGCTCTAAGCAGGCTGAAACAACTGATGAACCCCCAGCTAAGAAAAGGAGAATTCAGACTATAAGGGAGAAAGAAAAAGAACAAGTTAAATCTGTTGAAATCCCTATTCCTCAAGAAGATGTGAAACCTGAGCCTGAAGATGAACCATTTCTGTCTTGGAAAAATGAAGAAATGATAAGCATCCTGGGAAACATAATGATAAATAAGAGAGGTATGAGTGAAGCAGACTTCAATGTCTTGGAGAAAGAGGATTTAAAGACTCTTTTCTACCTTCAAAAGGCTGAGTGGGAAGAAGCATTAAGAGAAGGAGAGAACCCAATATACTTCACTGATGGTAGGTTTGTACCTGCTGGGTTGGCAAGAACACCTGGAATGGTAAAGATGTTAAGAGAACTTAAAGCAGCAGGACATGATATTGTTGAATTAGCTGACCTTCCTACTGAGATGGTTGAAGCTGTTTATGTAAAAGTATTCAACTTGAGACCTCAAAAGCCTAAGAAGTCCATTCCTTTTAGACCTCCAATTCACAGAAGATTTCCAATAGATGGAAGAGATCAAGGAGGAAGAGGTGAATCAAGCAGTTCAGCACAACAAAGAACAAGACCACAATCAAATGTGGATCTACCAAGAGAACTGTACTATGATTCTGTCACTGATACCCTCAAGGTGATTATGGAGAGCAGATTATTAAGAGAGATTGTGGTTAGAAGTGACTTCCGTGAGTTTAATGAAGAACAGTTGAGGAGGATGGCCACACTCCATTTGAATGACTACAGAAACAGAAACAGATCTGCAGGCAGACAAATGAATGATCTATCAAAGTACCTGCATGAAGAAGCTGATAAAGGATTCCAATTCTTAAAAGAAAAGAGGAGCTGGAGATTGATTCAGTCTCACAAATCAAGAAGGATTTCAAAGTTGAGAAGAATGGATATAGCCGAGAGAGACTATCAAATGAATGTCCGAGATCAGAATCCATTATCCAACATGAATGCTTGCATAAGTATGAGAAGAAGGATGAGAAGCCCCAACTACACAGTACAGAAGAATGGCATAATTGCTGAGATTAAATACAAAGAGAATGCTGATCACTTCTTACTGAGAAACTCAGATGGAAAGATATTGGGGATCATCAAGGAAGACGAAGATTTGACATATCTGCACAGTGAAGATCTCATGGATATAAGGGACTTGGTCTTACCAGAAAGTCACATTCATTACCAAGCCCTTAATATCTTCAAGATAAAAGCTGCTTCAGAACTAATCAACAGAAGACAAGCCGTTCATGATGCAAGAAGAAGATAAGATTAATAGAATAGGCTTTGTTTTGTAATGTCTTCGGACAACTTTCTGATTATGTAATTTGCTTATGTTATTTGAATATGTAATTTTGATTTTTAATTTGATGTGTATTTTTGCTGAGTGTAAGTAACCATAGAAATGTTTTGGGTCAGCTGAGGTGTTCCAATCTAGGGGGAGATTGTTGGGTCAAGAAATTGACCTAAGGGGGAGATTGTTGAGTCAAAGATTTGACCTAAATGAAGTACATGGAAGATTGGAATATTCTCAACCTCCTCTCAATTCGCTAAGTAATGGATCCGAGCACACCTTAGACATCCGAGTAAGCTTTTACTTAGCCGAGTATGATATTTTGCCTACCGGGCAAGGTTTGCTTCAAGTAGTCTTCTTAAGTGGATATCCGAGCAGGCTTTGCAAATTAGTGCATTGCCGGGTAAGGTACACTAGTTTATGTAAATCCGGGAAAGGTTCACTTTATCAAGCAAGTCTGTTCTTTAGAACCAAGTATTTTACTCTTCCGAGTAAGGTTTGGTTAACCAAGTCCAAGAAGCCAAGAAATTGGAAGACCGGGCAAGGTATTCATTAATAAATATGGTCCAAGTATGCTTGATGATCTAAAGGAATATCTCCAAGTAATATCAGGCAAGGTTCAGCTCAAGCAAGGAACAGTACTCCCGAGTACACTTTGCTAATAAGTCATTTTATAGCAAAGAGCTGAAATGGATCATTGAAGAACAAGGTTGCTCGTAAGAAGTTGTCGGGCAAAGTCTGGCAAAGTCAAGAAGACTGAAGTCTACTCGGTGAGTATTTTACTTGGTGAAGTATTCTTTAAGTAAAGTCTACCCGGAAACTGATCCCGAGCACACTTCTATGTTACCAAGTTTTGAAGGATGGCCGAGCATACTCGGAAAGACAAGATTGATGCAAAGCCTCCCGGAAGACTTGTTTTACACTTAGTTTATTTTGAATATGTAATTTGAGTATGTATGATTGTATTTAGGGTTTCAAGAAGGAATGACAGCTGTCCTAGGTTGGCAGGCCTATAAATAAAATATTTAGGGCAAGCCGCCAAAGAGAGCCACAGGGACAAAGAGTAGCCTTTACACTTTTCGGATAAGAAAGAATATTTCTTGAAAGTGACGGCTGTCCTAGGATTCATAGAAAACCCTAAATCGATTATCCACTTTGTATGATGAATGTTATATAAATGGAAAATCTTTTGAGTGAATCCTGAGTGTGCTTTCCACCTTTGATTATTCTTTGCAACCGTATGTTTGTTA
Organism: Bidens hawaiensis; assembly: GCF_021521415.1. Taxonomy (NCBI): domain Eukaryota; kingdom Viridiplantae; phylum Streptophyta; class Magnoliopsida; order Asterales; family Asteraceae; genus Bidens; species Bidens hawaiensis. The sequence continues at coordinate 295,925 of NW_027495012.1, forward strand.
TTGATTCCGCCTTTAACAAACGGATATCTTTCTAAATATAGCAACCCGTCATTAACTCTCTTGTCAACGCATTAATCTGTGCGAGTTATGACATGATTAATTAAGATCCAGCTGAAATCGAGGGGACCGACAAGCCGTAGCATATCAGTCTTATCGTTTTATGCCAACGGTACCTACTATCGTCATAGATACTATTTGGGAGATGGGATATCCTGAGTACTCGATCATCGTTAAAACGTTTCAAGACCCGATCGAACATAAAAGAGAATACTTTAAGAAGAAGCAAGAGTCCGCACGAAAGGATATCGAGAGGTGTTTCGGGGTTTAAAAAAACGTTGGCATTATGTGAAAAAACCACGTATGGTCGATGACAAAAATGAGCGATGTCATGTATACGTGTATCATATTGCATAATATGATTTTAGAAGACAAGGGCAGAACAATATGCCAATAGCCCAACACTATATACCAGGGATTGTTTCAGCACAAATCCCTTCACCAACAACGAACACAAATGTTAAAGCAATGGAAGCAAATAGGATTGAAAGCAACTACATTGTAATATTAGTTGTCTAAATATTCACGATGGTCATGGTGGAGTAACAAGGGGGAGGGCACGCAGTAGTTCGGCGGGGTGGTGGCAAGTTGGTAGCTTAAGAGATACAACGGTTGGTACTTGGTTGCCATGGTGAAAGAATTGTTTCCTTTTGCTTAACAAATTTCAAAGAATTGTTTCATAATTCATTTTCCTTTTATTGTGTCCAAACCAAACATTATGTTACTGATCCCCTTAAATTATCTTAGCAAATGATAAAGTTCCAAATATGAATAGTACCTGGACATGAAGGCATACATCCATGTGCATAAAATAAAACGATGATTAAATATCGACGCCAAATAACTATAATTTATCGACGCCAAAGAACTATAACTTTATTTTTAGTAGGATCGGGTTTGCCACTCAAAATGGGATGATGGCGCAGCTTGTTGCCCGCTTACCCAGCTCTCTATTGTAATTGGATTCTTTTGTTTAATATATGAATTAACTAAAAAAAATATCTACTTAATTTTCCAAACATGCCTCACAACGGAGGCCACCATGGCTGGTCTCAAACACCAACCCCATTTTCCAAACATCACTTTGTCAGGTCTGGTCTATAAGAGGCATATTGTACTTAAGTGTCAAACCTACTAGTGACGGATCTTAAACACATAATATGGATTGGTTGGAAGATTTTGAACAATAATTTAGATGAGCAGGACTCAATGCATATAAATCTTATTTTTGATTTTTCAGAAAAGTTACATTACTGAGCGAAAAAGTTTGGTGGGCCGAATAACACTTTACAAAACATATATGCATCGTTGTCTCGTGCAGAGCTTCAAGCCTATACGATTCGAGGTTATACGAATTGTATTGTTGACCCGCATTGATCTATATAAGATTTGTTATTTTACTGGTCAAGAATCAGATATGTACATGTATCAGTGTTTTGAAACCCGGCCTGGGCGGTCAGACCGGGACCTGATCTCTATATCGGGGCTGATCAGTGTATTTGGGTCGTTTTCTAATAATATTGATGTGTATAAAATGGTCGGCGGGTAGACGACGTTAGGCTATCAGGTGTGGGCGTCGTTATACCGTTGAAGAGATGGGGTGGCGGGCGGTGCCAGCGGCAAACACCGCCCAGGTGTTGTTGGTGCCGCCCATCGGCAAAACTCCTGGGGAAATTTCACCGAAGAAATCACCGCTCAAATCCTCTCCCTCCCTTTAATTTCTTAATTATTATCATCAAACCCAAGTTCAATTGACACAAATTCATATTCAATTGCCACAAAAACTATTGAACCTCCGATGACGTAAGGAAATGAAAGACGGTGGATTCCGGCAACATAATTGGGGAATTAAACTGAGATGAGAAATTCCGGTAACTGTTCAATTGATAGTGTAAGAGAAGTGGTGGCGAACTGATAGTGGCGGTGAGGCTTTGGGGAAGATGGTGAGTAGGTGACGGTGGATGGGTTTGAGGAAAACGTTTGGCAAATTATTATTATTATTATATAGATTAAAGTTCATTTGTCGGTGCCACAAAAGTTTTTCTATTAAAGTTCATTTGTCGGTGCCACAAAAGTTTCTTGAATAGCTTATTAGTTCAGATATAATATTTAGATCTATCATTTTGGTCTTATAACAAAAAGGATACGTTGGCCTGATGGTTGCTGCCAATATTTTAATTCTTCAGCCTATTTAGGCTGTTATGTTGGTTCAGCTCAAGTTCGAAGCCCGTCATTTGCATAATTGCATTTTCATAAAGCAATTATTTATTTATTTGATGGGTTTTGGTGGAGCATAGTTCCTTTTTTTTATTTGTTTATATATATATATACACATTTTTATCATTCTATTTATTTTATATATTTTAACTTGAAGAGTTTATTATCTGGGTTTATTTTCAAAACCATAACAAACAACTCTGATACCGACCGAATTCAAATAGACTCACCGTCGTAACGCCCATATTTTAACGATTGAGTAAACATCTTTTTTAAATATGTTATTTGTATCATAAGTTATACGAGTGCCGGTATCGTAGCCAAGTTCGTGTCGTTTTGATCATAAGTTGTACGTGTGTGCCGATGTTATTTTCGACAGTTACACTTTATTTTTTTATTAGTGTTAGCGTCGTAACGAACTTAACTGATACCGACTGAATTCGAGTTGTTGCGTCGCCGCAACACGGCGGGCTGTTTACCTAGTTTAATATATATTCAATATTATGTTTTTATATTTAATATTATAATTTTAAATTTATATGATGTTTTTTTGTTTGATATTTTAAATCTAATTCAGTGTCTTTTCTAAAAAAAATTAAAAAGCATTATTTTTATATAGTTTTTTTACTTCTTAAAGAAAAGGAATTATGTTTTTTATTTAATATTTTAAATGTAATATTATGTTATGTTTTTATTTAATTTAAACATATAATATTATTATTTTATTTGAAAAATTATGAAAGTGATGAATTGGTGTTAATTTCCATAATATTATGAAAGTGAGTAAAGTGAAGTAGGTATGAGGTGATATAACACCGTAAGTGAGAAGTAACTTGGCATGTACACTGTTTAGTATTATTAGTTATCAGTTATTTCCCGCGCCAATACTCGTTGACACTGACTTTGCCACCTGTCATTATTATCATTCCGTAAACCCTAATTCCTCAAATTCATCATAAACTCTCCATGATTCCAAGTCCTTAATCCCACACGCATGTTTCTCATCACTTCATATCCCCAATTAACACCCCCAATTCTCAACTCATCCACCCCGGGTCCCGGTTTTCGCCTCCGGTGATAAGGCGAATGGAATTCGTTAGGAAGTTGGGGAGGAAGTGCTGCGTGGTGCAGTCGACGAAGCGGAATCGGAAACCGGAAGTGGTGGATGTGGGGAGTGGTGAGGATGTGTTTGATGATGGAGCTAAGGCTGTTCCGCCTGATCATCTTTTGATCATGGTTAATGGGATCATTGGAAGGTACTTTCGGTTTTGGTTTGGGCCTAAATCATTTTGTTAGTTAATAAATTAATATTTAATTATGGTCAATCGGATAATTGTAAGGTAATTTGGTTGCAATTTAGGGTTGTGCACAGTTTAGTTTGGGTCGGTTCTAGGCTAGAACCGAATTAAAAACCGAAACTTGGGTTTTTTATTTTTTGAAAAACGTTAGCTTTTGGTTTTTCAGTTTTGTGTTTGGTTTGAGCCTTAATCATTATGTTAATTAATAACTAGTTCATTATCATACATTTGGGCTAAAATATTTGAGTTACATATTTTTTAAATTCTTATAAATTACTTAAAATAAAAAATAAAATCTATAAATTCGGTGCGATTCTGTTTTTATTACATGTAATACCAAAACTGAATAGTAAGTTCAATTTTTACAGAAAACCTGAAAGCAAACCGTCGGTTTTGGATTGTTTTTCCGGTTTCCGGCACACCCCAATGACGCAATTTGTTTATTATTTTGGTTTTGTTGAATGTTTATCTGCATCATCAAAGCTTCTGTTGGTGTTGGATGAATACAGTGCTGCAGATTGGAGTTATGCTGCAAAACAATTTGTGAAGAGACTTCCTGATAAAGTAATTGTTCACTGTGAGTTTTATTTTTTATTTGTGCAATTTTTTAGGTAAATTAGATTTTAATAATCTAAACTATGATCATTGGTCTATGATAATCCATACTGACAATTTAACGGGCCTCATAGCCTTTTTTAAATATATCTTGATGGTATTTTGTATACATAAAGTCTTTATCATGCATGAATAAATTTATTGAGCAGGTAGTGACTGCAATTCAGCAACTTTGACTTTTGATGGTGTAGACCGAACGGGTGAAAGATTAGCCGAAGAGGTATTGTTTCTTATTGTTTTCTATGACACATTACAATCAGAATTTGTCGAATTTAAACGGGACGATTTTGGTTTATTTTATAAACCATCATATATACTTGTAAACTGTCTGATTTGTGTTGTAATTTAACTCAGCCTATTCGCTTCTATATGGGTCAATCAGGATTGTATTTTAACTCGGCCTATTTACTTGTAAACAGGGTGATTTGGGTTAATTTTTAACTCAGCCTATTTATTTGTAAACGGGTCGATACGGGTTATATTTTAACTCAGCCTATTTACATGTAAACGGGTCTATCTGGGTTATATTGTTGCTCAGCCTATTTACCTCCAAACGGGTTAATTTGGGCTATATTTCAACTCAGCCTATTTACTTGTAAACAGGTCTATTTTGGTTATATTATAACTCAACCTATTTGCTTATAAATGGGTCAATTTAGGTTATATTACAAATCCGATGGGTAAACAGGTCGTCAAAGTTAAAAGCTTTTCTAAAATTTGAAATAGGAAATATGAGAAAAAAGTTGAAAGTAACCCAAAATGTTGTTTAAATATTTTAAACAAGCTAAATCCATTTGTTAAAAAAATTAGATATGATTGTAACACAATGTATTTTATAAATAAATTATTTTAAACCTAATTGAATAAAGAACTGATAGGCTGCTAGCATGGTCAACCCAATCAGACCTTCAAATAATATAATTTTTTAACAATCATGTTCATGTTTAATTCAAAACTCACAGCTTTATTTTATAATCATGTTCATATTTTAATTCAAATAAATATAATTTTTTACAAGTCGCTTCAAATATTGCAGGTAGTAATCGTTGCCAAAAGATGGCCTGAGGTGTCCAAGATCTCATTTATTGCACATTCATTGGGTGGTCTCGTTGCCCGATATGCTATCGGAAGACTGTATCAAAGCATTCCTG